>NW_024082725.1:0-107888 GCF_003009895.1 Hyaena hyaena | reverse complement strand
AAATAAATAAATAAATAAATAAATAAAAATAAAAATAAAAAAGTATTGTTGACTGATCAATCATATGGAAATTTCTCTTGCCGATTTGTTTTCAATCATACACTCATACAGTTTTTTAATCTAACAAATTGTGTGCTTTCATCAGAAGTTTGATGGTTTTACCCCAAGGCCCAATTTTCCTGCATTTCTCTTTAGAATTCATCCCATTTGCAGTTTCTTATTTTTTACAGTACCTTTATTTTTCTAATATTATAAAAATTTTTGTTGAATGCCATCAGTTATTAAGAATTCTGGTTGAAATTTTACCTTCAAAGTAAGACAGAAAGTTGAGGTAATTTACCCAAAAATCTAAACTTTGCAGACTTTGGCTATGTTGAGGAAGGTCACACTAAAAAAATCATCTTTTGTCTATGTACTCACACCTTTGAATAAAACAGACCACTTCAGCGGTCTGTACGGCTCATATTTCTGGTTTTTAATATTCTCAGCCAATTCTTTTAGTTTTCAGAGAAGAAAAGTATTTGGTTAAAATTAGAATTCATGACAAGACTTGATTTTTACTTAATATTACAAAACTGTATATTTACTTTGCTATGTGAAGAGGTAGCTCTATCTTACAAATGAATTATGTGATTTTAAGATAATAAAAATAACCTAGACTTACCAAAAAACATTTTACTGAAGCTTTTACAGCCATCGCACATTTCTAAATAGTTTATATTTCTATTCAAATAATTCCATGTTTCACTGCAAAGACATTCATCTTCATGACTGAGAAAGCTGACAATAAAACACTCCCAAATAAATTCTATTTTAGCTTTAGGAGATTCTGTGCAATAAGGATACTATAGATAACTGTCAAATGTGTAACAAATAGCAATCAAATATAAACTAAACACAGATGTCAAAAATAATATAAGCAGGAGGGGTGTGGTGTTTTTGCTCTTACATTTGTATTATCCACCACTGTAAATTATATCAAGACACAAGAAATCCAAAGGGGAAAAAATGATGCTTCATATCCCTACTCACTCCCCTGCTGTCCCAGCTTGGATGTACATTCACATCAGATCTCATGAGATACTACACTAAATTCCATCTTTTTTTTTTTTTTTTTTTGAGAGAGAGAGAGAGAGAGAGGGAGAGAGAGAGCATGACCAGGGCAGATGCAGGGGCAGGGACAGAGGATCTGAAGTGGGCTGCATGCTGACAGCAGAGTTTTCAATGAGGAGCCCAAAGTCACAAACTGTGAGATCATGACATGAGCTGAAGTCAGATGCTCGACAGACTAAGCCACCCAGGTGCTCCCACCTTTTAAGTTTATTTGTTTTGAGAGAGAGAGAATGTGAGTACCCAATTAGGGAAGGGCAGAGAGAGAGGGAGAAAGAATCCCAAGCAGGCTCCACACAGCACAGAGCCCAGCACAGTGCTTGAACTAACAAACTGTGAGATCATGACCTGAGCCGAAATCAAGAGTTGGATGCTTAACCGACTGAGCCACTCAGGTGCCCCTAAATTCTCATCTTTTATGACTGCAGGGAGGTTTCACTATTTTTTCCATAGCATTTCAGAAAATAAACTTTGAGCCATTGAAATATTTGTTCACACCCTGGGATAAATAAAGTATACTAAACAAAAAGGATGCTGGGAAAAGGAATTTATTAACTAACACTAAATGTTACCAAATATTTAATATGATAGCAACAGAAATAATTCTTTAAAATCATCAGACTAGTGGTATGCACTATTTAAGTTCAGTATGACTCACAGTACACAAAATGTAATACGGCTTATCTAAAAGATAGGAGAAATGAACACAACACACATTAGTGAGAAAATGCCACTGAACTCAATGTCAAGGAAATCAGACTTAGAGAAAATCAGTTAGTTACAACATATCAAAGAAAAATATCAATATATTACCATCACTTCAAAGAAACTGTGGCAGATTTAGGTTCATACTGCCTAAAGAACACAGTGGCAACAACATATGAAAAAAAAAAGAAATAATACACTTACAATAATGTGCGCCTGCGTGGCTTAGTCAGTTCAGCATCCTACTCTTGATTTCAACTCAGGTCATAATTTCATGGTTCACAGTTTCGAACCCCACATCAGGCTCTGCACTGACAGTGCTCTAGAGCCTGCTTGGCATTCTTTCTCTTTCTTTCTTCCATATGCGCTCTCTCTCTCAAAATAAATAAATATACTTACAAAAATTTAACACAAAGTATTCTATCATAGTTTAAATGAGTAATTAGCAAATTTGCTTATTATAGCATATTCCACCTACTCACAAAAGGATCTGAATTAAGCAGGCTCTGCCACAACTGATATAAACTAAATTTTGAAAGTAATGGAAATGCGTCCCCCAAAGTGTATAGATTTTAAAATCTATTGAAGCATTTAGGAAAAAGGAATCAATCAGAGCATTAAGAGTTGCATAGCTGGGGGCATCTGGGTAGCTCATACGATTGAGCATCTGACCCTTGATTTGGCTCAGGTCATGATCTCATAGTTTGTAGGGTTAAGCCCCATGTCACGCTCTGCATTGACAGCGTGGAGCCTGCTTGGGATTCTTTCTCTCCTCTTCTCGGCTCCTCCCCCATTTTCGTGGACTTACACGCTCTCTCTCTCAAAACTAAACATTAAAAAAAAGAGTTGCATAATTGTTAAAAGTAAACTAAATACTGGTCTCAAACAACCTGTGGCTGAGTTACCTTTTGATTTCTTAAGATTTGAAGATTTGGAAGACTTATTTTTTATACTAGAGTAGAAAAACAAGGTTTTGTTTTTTCATAAAGAAAATGAAGTATGTCTAATGAAAAGTAAGATAGGAAAGTGAAGAAAAACTAGTAAAATCTATTCCTTAAATGCATGAAATGATGAGTTTTCCTTTTGGGGTTTTATGTAAAATTACTATTAAATTTCTTTGTATCATAAAAGAAATACACACACACACACACAATAGCAAGTCTGCAAAGTATACATGTGTAAAAGCACATGGAATGAAAAATCACTCCTTAGAAGCAGCATCTCTGAGTAACAGGGCATCTAAGCAACTGACCTTGGTCATACGCATTCTTTTTTTTTTTTTTTTTTAACATTTTTATTTATTTCTGAGAGACAGAGTGAGAATGAGTGTTAGCCAGGAAGGGGCAGAGAGTGAGGGAGACACAGAATCCAAAGCAGGCTCCAGGCTCTAAGCTGTCAGCACTGAGCCCAATATGGGGCTCGAACCCATGAACTGTGAGATCATGACCTGAGCCGAAGTCAAATGCTCAACCGACTGAGCCACCCAGGTGCCCCTGATCCTATGCATTCTTTAGAGAGCTGAGATTCTACTGTATAGGCAATTTTGTATTCTGTTTTCTTCCCCTGACAAGATAACATCATATATGTTTTTTTTAATCATTTCAAAGATAATTTTAGTGATACACGAATATTCATAAATCTACATATACAAATATTCCATTAAATGAATCCTTAACAAATTGATTTATTTCTAGCCTATTTTACCTACTCATGAAAGGATCTAATTTATGTAGATATCACCCACCTCCCCCGAATTTCAAAACTGAAGGAACTGCTTCCCCAAAGGATGTGAATTCTGAATTCTACTGCAGCATATACAAGGTCTACTTAATCATCTCCCTCTCAGTCCTTACAGCTCTATAGGTTGTGTCAAAGATTTTATTTTTTAATAAGTAAATGCCAACAAATAGCGTTGTGTGTAAAGCTATTTCCTTATATATAGAGTCTCAAAAGTTACATTAGTAAGACAGTAGGATTTTTAAAGTTCTTAATAAAAATAAGCAAATTGCTTTTCTGAAAGACTGTTTCACCTTATATTTCAAGCAGTCACCCGTGAAAGTGCTGGTTTGAGGCTGACACTTATTTTATTTTATATAATAAATATACATAATTATTTAATATACACTTATTTAATATATTTTATTATATAGTATATATTTATTAAACATAATACGTATTTAATATTTATTAAATATGATTAAATATATATTCTACATAATAAATTGTTTTTAGTTCTTCAAGAGGCAATCTGATAAGACTAGGTCTGTGAGTAAAAATAAACTGAATGTTTAGAACACACTATATATGGGTCATCATGCTGGACTCAAACGCATTCTTCCCTTTGCAGAGTCTACACTCACAATTTAGAACATGTGGTCCTGTATGCGTATGTGTACCTGTGTATGCGCATGTGATCTGCTTGTGATGGCTGAGGGGTTTGTAATTCCAAATATTGAGTAGTCAACCATCGTGCACCCTTTATTTTAGTTCAAGGTTTTGGCCTTAGCCTTTCCTGCTCTTTGAACTGTAAGAACAGAACGTCCCAAGCTACTGACTGGTAGCTCCACAAACTGACTTAACCTAAGTTAAGACACAGACTGCCCTGATGGAACCAATCCAGGTCAACATTTTTAAATTCTTTTTACTGTTTAAGCTCTACTTTATAACCACAAAACGTACTGAACATTTGCTGTACATCAGATGCTAAACACTTAGCCTATCTTAACTAATGTGATGCTGGCGACAGCCCCTATTAGGTAAGAAAATATTAATTCTCTCATTTAACATCTGAGAAAACTAGCTAGTAAGTGGCAGAGGTGGGAACCGAACCTCTGTGAACTAGATAAGAAAATATGCAAGATTCCACCTACTATAGGTGTTCGGAAAATCTTACTATTATTGGCTATGTATCTGGTATTTTTGCCTATAGGTTGCAAATACTAGGAGGTCAAATGTTATGACTAGCATGTTTGTACATGGCTTTCCTCCATTAAAAAAACTAATTAGGGGGCGCCAGCGTGGCTCTGTCGGTTAAAGTATCCGACTTCAGCTCAGGTCATGATCACACAGTCGGTGAGTTCGAGCCCCACATCGGGCTCTGTGCTGACATCTAGCTCAGAGCCTGGAGCCTGCTTCCAGTTCTGTGTCTCCCTCTCTGTGTCTGTACTGCTCCGCCACTTGTGCTCTGTCTCTGTCTCTCAAAAACGAATATACATTTAAAAAATTTTTAATTAATTATATTTCCATTAGAATCACATTAAAAAACTAATAAATAAAAAGCAAAATATGGCTTTATAAAATCCAAGCTTAATAGTCTGGCAATTCTTAAATAAGTTCTATGTATAACTCAAGGCTCAATGTCTTCAGATCAACTTGTTTTTCTGGTTTCATCAATAAGCATCCTGGGTTACTGACAGTGAAGGTGTGGGGTGGCCACAGACCTGGGATATGTATGTGAAAGGTAAAGAAAGGCAGGAAGGAAAGTGACAAATGCACAACATAAAGGAATTCCCCGAGACTGACATCTGAATGTTTCTGACTCCTCTCAAAATAGGAAAAACCTATTCAAAAATATTTAAAGCATGAACAGTTCCTGGAATTACATATAGAAAACTCTCATTTGTTGTAATATATTTCAACTTTTTTTTTTATCCAGTTGCTAACTGCTTAATAAAACTTAAGACCTGCCTCCTAATAGAAGGGAAATTTTAAAAGCAGTGAATTAGGAAGAATGCTTCATGAAGAAATTCACGGTGACTCATTCTTCAAAGATAGTCTAGACACAGTGTTTTAATAATAACATTTCCACTTATGAGGTCAAACATTGGAAAAACTGGCCCCAACATTTTCAAGATGACGAAGAGAGGAGATCAATGGTCACCTCTCTGTCTATCAAACTCCCAACTCCTTTCAAGTTGTAAGCCCTCCATCTAACCACACAAAGCCATACATCTTGATTATGATCCTCTGAACAGAGACCACGTACAACTTAGCACATCCATCTCTATTTTGATGTTGAAATCGGCTGGAATCCTGTATCTTTATACAGTAACCTCAGAAAAGCCTTTCTTTCCTGAAGCTGCTAGAGCTAAAATAACACTCTGCAGGCATTCTCTCTGCATGGGTAGTTTCATCTCTGCAATCTTTTCATTGTGATTATCTCCTAACCCTTTTCAATGTTATTTGATTCATCGGATCCAAGTGTGTTCAATTTGGAAAGGGATGAATCAGCATGAACTTCCTCCTCCTACTGTTAAATTAGTTCTCCTTGTGACCCTTCTCTTCTGGATGCCGGAACAGGAGAGCAAGGTGTAATTGTTAAAAGCTACCATTTGTTCAGTATATATGTAAAAAAAATTAATTCACTCCTCAGTAATTTTAGCACTCTGCAAATTATATACTTTAAATTTCAGAAGAGTATAGCTCTATAATGTGTGAGGTCAGTTTATTCTTTGCAGAAATATTAATGTTTCCTTTCCATAGAGAATGCATCGAAAGGGATTACTGTACTGTCAACAAAGGAACAAACAGCAAATCAGATACTGAAACCTAATCCAAAAACAGGAGATCAATGCTACTTTTATGCAACTTTTTGTGTACGCTTCGGAAATATTTAGACACAAATACAAACATGTCTTACTACTGAAGCAGTTATTCATGTCATGAATTCACAACAAAGGGGCACCTGGGTGGCTCAATCGCTTAAGCATTGGACTTCAGCTCAGGTCATGATCTCACAGTCTGTGGGTTCCAGCCCCATGTCAGGCTCTATGCTGTCAGCACAGATTCTGCTGTCTCTCCCTGCTTGCTCTCTCTCTCTCTCTCAAGAATGAACATTTTTTAAAATTAAAAAATTCATTCTTTTAAAAAAAGAATTCACAACAACAACAACAACAATTCACAATAAACTTTTTTTTTTTTTTAAAGTTTACTTATTTAGGGCGCCTGGGTGGCTCAGTCAGTTAAGTGTCCGACTTTGGCTCAGGTCATGATCTCATGGTTCATGAGTTCGAGCCCTGCATCAAGCTCTCTGCTGTCAGTACAAAGCCTGGTTTGGATCGTCTGCCCTCCTCTCTTTGCCCTTCTCCACTTGTGCCTGCTCTCTCTCTCTCTGTCTCCCTCTCAAGAGAAATACTTTATTTCTTGAGAAATAAAGAGAGAGAGAAAGCTCACAAATTGTGAGATCGTGGCTTGAGTGGAAATCAAGAGTTCGATGCTTAACCAACTGAGCCACCCAACTCTCACCCGAGAGAGACAAAAACAGAGAGACAGAACATGAGTTGGGGAGGGGCAGACAGAGACGGAGACACAGAATCCCTGAGCTGTCAGCACAGAGCCTGATGTGGGGCTCAAATTCACAAACCATGAGATCAAGACCTAAGCCAAAGCCAGATGCTTAGCGGACTGAGCCACCCAGGTGCCCAAACAAAACTTATATTTTAAGTCAAGTGTCCATGTTCTAAATTTTTATAAGCAAAGAATTACAGCACCTTAGTAAGCATTCCACTGTGAATGCTTTTATGAAGCTAAAAGATCTTTGTAATATTACTCGGCCAATATTTTTTACAAATTTTTTTGCAAAGCAGATTTCCCCCCAAAACACTAAAACATACAAACCACAGAACACCAATAACATAGAGTACTCTGCTGACTACTAGCATAAATTAGTATAAAGTCTGAACTATCAAAATTGAGTACCTACAATGTACAACACAGGTTTTTAAATAACTTCAGATGAATGACTTGCAAACAGATTAAGGTTTGCCTAATTCAGTTTTCATGTGGAATTGCTTTAATAAAAGATAAGATAACTTGTTAGAATATTATTTGCTTATTATTTATAAAAATAATGAATATAGATCGACCAAAGTTGCCTACAAAATATACCCTCTTGCAAAAATTTGAAATCATCTTTAGTCTATTAGCATTCAAAGTCAAAATTTTTTCAGAGACAAAACAGGTCAGCCCCATCAGAAACATTACAAAGAGATGGGTTTTATTGCAGTTCCAGTAAATTCCAATAGATTGGCTTTATTGTAACCTGGCAACTGACTGCATGAGCTATTATTTCTTGGATTCATCATGTCAAAGTCTGTAGCTGGGTATGTCGATATGATAGAAGCAATCAGACTACCTTGTGTGCACTAGAAGTTCTAGGTAAGCATTTAGTGGCTGTTGTGATCAAACCAGATGTGGGGTACTTTGATTAAATACAGGGCATATTATCTTCCTGCTACTGAGGAAAATATCCTTCATCTTATTGCTCTAGATTGGTTTTCCTGATTGGTCAGTATCACCGTGTAATTATTTGGTTATTTTCCAAACAACTTGACTATACATTACTAAAAGGTGATCCTTTAAGAGCTTTTGGTTTTGATTCCCATTTTCATGTTCAGAGAGGATAATGTTTCAAAGGATTTTTATGCTAAAATGGAAAAGTCTCAGAAAGCCCAGAGAAAAAGCCAAAAAAGAGTTTTACAATCATCTGAGGATACAGATAAAAATCCAGGATCTCTATGGAAAAATTCACATATAAAATATATTTTTCCATCTCTAGGGTACAGTCAGGATATATTCTTCTCAGTGAACTAAACTGGCTTCTGTCCCTCAAATTATATGGCAATTTTAGCACTAAGATTGAGTAAACAAAATGTGTCCCGGGTTATTACTGATAAATTTTGTCTTTAAGAAAAACTGGGTAGCATTTTCAAGGCTCAAAAGCTGAAGACTTCACATACTTTTTGCATTACAGACAAGAAAAAAGGAAACAGAAAATGAAGGCAGTGAGAAGTAAGGACGGGAGGATAGAAAGGAAATTTATTAGTGGAAAAAAGCAGGATATTTTCTGGCCTAGAGTTGAATTAATTTAAAATAGGTAACAAATCTAAATTTGGAATATAGGAGTGTGGTAACATTCTCCTACGAACATACATCTACAGTTCTTGAAAAGACATGTTAAGAGGCATAAGGTGGGGTCCTGGTGCCTGGGTAGTTCAGTCCGTTAAGTGTCTAACTCTTGATTTGAGCGCAGGTTCATGGATCCAAGCCCCATGCTGGGTTCTGTACTCACAGCATGGAGCCTGTTTGGGATTCTCTCTCCCTCCCTCTGCCCTGCTCCTTCTCTCCCAAAATAAATACATAAACTTAAAAAAAAAATGAGGTACAAGGGCATTTTCATGGGTAACAGCACTACCTCCACACTTTTAGGAAATACAGATGTTTTCATTGGAAGAGATCATGGAGGCAGCTTTTGTTCTTTCAGAATAAAGTGATTCACCACTACTAAAATCTTGACAACGCTGTAGTTGACAAACACCATATATGGTCCCAAAGACCAAAAGCTACAGTGTCAAAGCTGGCACTCCTGAGTCCGGGCAATGCTTATTTTTTTTTTTTTTCTTACAGGAGAAAAAAAATATCAAATACAAATGAGAGATTCTTCTGCCCTTAATCCAAGCAACTTCTAGGACACTGCTACTCAAACTTCCATGTGCATATGAACGAACTGCCTAAGCATCTTGCTAAAGTCCAGATTGTGACTGCAGCAGCTGGGGGCCTGAGATCCTGCGTGATGGTGAAGCGGCAGCTGCTGGTACACACCCTGTAAGCAGAAAGACTCTAGGGCATCAGAAGATCTTTCCCCCAACAGCCATGCAACAGGAAGTGCCCCAACAGATAAAGTGTTTTTATATTTTGAAAGGGACCGATAACTGTGCTTTATATGACCAAAGGATGAACTTTTTTGGCGACCCACTGACCACTTCTGATAGGCTGCGTCTTAATGAGCCTCAGTTGTGGCTAAGGTCTCTACACTCATTACCGATGGTCATATGCTAAGAGAGACAGCCTAAGTCCACAATGATGAAAATTCTAATGTCCATTTCTGGAGCACGTTGTGGTTGGGGCATGTGTGTTTCAGTGAGACAAAAAGGAAAGGAATATCCACGGATGTATTTAAAGTTTACCTTTGCTAATTTGCCTTCATCAAACATTCTGCCCAGTATCAAGGGATAAGCCACCTGTACATCGTCCAGTAATGAAACCACTCTACGTGTTCCAAAAGCCAATCACAAATATAATTATGTTTTAAAACAGTTTTTGGAGAAACATTTGCAAATGAAAAGTATAAAACAGATAGGAAACACGCACATTTAATTTACCATCCTTGTCCGAAGCTATTACCAGTTCCCACTCTCATTTGCACTCAATGTACCATTATGCCCTATGAGCATAATGAGAACCATATCCAGTCTGGCTCCCTTTTGCATTAGCTGAAACACCTCCAAGAATCACAACCTGAGAACAAAGAGAGCTTCGATATTTAAAACCAATTATTTTAGACTCGAGCAAGGTGGATGACATCATCGCAGAGGACTATCCCACAGTGGTTCCATCAGCCGGTGACTCCTCGGGAATCAGGGCATCACATTGGTCATGGCACTGCTTTCCACTCAGTGGGGATGTTCACTACAGTTACTGTGGCACAGCTAAGAGCATAATACCCAGTGGGAGGGAGGAAAACAGCGACAGCCCTGGACAGGGAGAGAAAAGGCCCCTCCATGGCCATAGCCAGTCTTTTTCAGCTCCCGAGGCAGGACCCTGGAAAGCAGCAGTGAGCATCCCAGAGACAAGATGTCAGGCAGGCCTGACATCTGAAGGGGCATCACCCCCTTTGCTCTCCTCCGTAACCTATGCTTCTAATTTAAAACAAAGGTCTCATAGGCCTCATACTGGAGGTAAAATGTCAGAAGACCAACCCTTACCTGCTATCCTAGATCCTTGTGCCTCAGTTTCTTAATTTTTATAACAGAGCGATAATGCTGTCACTCCCGGTTCATGGGGGATGTGGAATAAAATGAGATGTGAAAAGATTCGAGTCTATGTTATCATTAACTGCTACTCACAATACTTAGGGAAGTTTTAAAAACATATCCTCTGGCTTGCTACGTGGATCTAAGTGGCCAACTAAAATATGCTGCCTGGTGAAGAAGCCTGGGAGAAAGGGCAGGCAAGTCCACATTTTTAAATTTAAATTCCATGCAATTCCTTTTTGTCAGCCAGGCTTGGTGGCATCTCTACAAGGTTAGCTCCACAGAAGACTAGAAATGGTAGAAAATGGTGATGACACAATGGATGAATAGGGTTGTCCAGGCTAAAGGAGGGTCTGGAAAAAGGGCCAGGGGTTGGGTGGGACTGACAGAGTGTCGGGCGCAGGCGGCTGCAGCCCCAGGCAGGAGAGCAGGACAGGGTGAGGATCTAAAAGCGTAGGACTGTCCCCACAATTCACCCCATCCTGGACTTCTGGGGCAAGCAGAATCTGGTAGTTTGAAGGCAGTAAAGGAAGGCAGAGCCAACATACAGGGACCACAGTATAATTCGGCATAAGTACTGATTTTGAACTTTGAGAATACATTGTTTTAAATTAATACAGAGAGAATAAAATCTCTTAAGAAGTGGCTGATATTAAACAATATCCTTCAAGCAGAGAACTGGCCTTTGGCACCATGGAAATCACAATCACGATGGCTGGCATGCAAGTCTGGCTTAGCTGGTTGTGGTGCATGACTGTAAACTGTTAACAGGAGAAGGCAGGTGTGCTCAACGACCAGAAAAAGGGGAATCCTGACAGTAAGAATGTGAATGGGTAAAATATGAGTGGGATAAATCTGGACAGAGGCCTTGATGCCTCTACAAGTCAGCGTCATGTCAGAAAAACAGAAACCACTCTAAGTATTTCAAACAAACGAAACTGGTTCACCAGGAAAAGATGAAAAGCAAAAAGGGGAGGTTGAAGCAAGCTAGAGATAAGGTCAGTAGGAAGTTCTACCACTCCTGGGACTAGAGAAATAAAATTTAAAAAGAAGTGAAACATGTGACTCAAGCCAGAGGTGGGGATTGGTCTGTGGGATCTGGACCAAAAGGCAAGGCTGCTCAGGGTAGCAGAGCCGTGAAACAGACAAAATCACTCCAGAGAGGCCACCAAAAGCAGAATGAGAGAGAGAAACATCCAGATTCCTCCTCTCCCCCAGTCTATTAGCATCTCCCATTGCGAAGCCTTCCCAGAAACCAGTGAGCAAGGAAACAGGAATGCTCTCTGGGATACAGGGAACGGCAAACCGACAGATGATGGAGACTTAACCAGTTAGTTATCCGTGTGCACTGACTCGTGAACACCAAACAGCCTTCCAGATAACATTTGTTTAGGGAACACAGACTATTCATTCACTAACCAACACAGTAGCCGTTCTATTTCCCTCAATTTCTGACTTTGTAAACTAACAAACTGCAACTCTTCTGTTTTAAATACAGTCTATGAATCTTGTTAGCGCAATTCAAACTGCCTGAAATGAAAATCAGTATCTGCATCCTGGGAACCGAATCTAGACCAAAGTTGCCCAACTAAGGGAAGCCCTGATTCCAGGGCTGACTCTGGAGAAAATGTGGGAAGATTTCTGGAGAGCCAGAAGGTAAACATTGAAGCTTTGTGGGCCATATAATCTGTTACAACTACAAACCATCCCTGACTTACTGGTGGTTTGACTTAATTTTATTTTACTTTATGATGGTGGAAAAGCAATAGGCATTCAATGGAAACTACTTTGTATTCTGATCTTTTTCTGCACTGGTGATGATACTCTCTCATGATGCTGGGCAACAGCAGTGAGCTGATTGGCCTTGTGATCACAAGGGTAAACTGCCAATACATTCACAACCATTTTGTTCCCACACAACCATTCCTTCACTTACAGCACAGATTCCAAAAATTACATGGGGGGTGGGGCACGTGCCTGGGTGGCTCAGTTGGTTGAGTGCCTGACCCTTGATTTTGGCTCATGTCATGATCTCACGGTCCGTGGGTTTGAGCCCCGCATCAGGTTCTGTACTGACAGCTTGGAGCCTGGAGCCTGCTTTGGATTCTGTGTCTCCCTATCTCTCTGCTCCTCCCCCATACATGCTCTGTCTCTGTCTCTCAAAAATAAATAACAGTTAAAAAAAATTTAAAAAACAAAAATTACATGAGGGGCACCTGGGTGGCTCAGTCAGTAGAGTGCCTAACTCTTGATTTCAGCTCAGGTCATGATCCCAGGATCATGGGACAGAGCCCCATGCTGGGCTCCACACTCAGTGCTTAGGATTCATTCTCTCTCTCAATCCTGTGCCCCTCTCCTGATCATGTGTGGGCACTCTAAAATAAATTAAAAATGACGTGCAATATTCAACAGCTTACTACAAAGCAGGCTTTATATTAGAGGATTTTGCCCAACTGTAAGCTAATGTAAGTGTTCTGAGCACAATTTAAGGTCAGGTATGCGAAGCTACAATGTTCAGTAAATTAGGGATAGTTAATGAATTTTTGACTTAACGATGTTTTCAATTTACAGTGGCTTTATCAGAATGTAATCCAATCATCAGTTGAGCAAGGTCCATACTCAACTCTGTACTACACTGAGACAGCAGCTCTGTACAATACCTAAGTAAATGGGTGTGGCTATGTTCCAGTAGAACTTTATCTGTCAACACGGGCAGTGGGTCAGATTTGGCTCTCAGGCAGGGCCCCCAGTCTTTGGACCTCTCATTAGACCAATGCTAACCAAGTAAAGCAAGCTCACTTTGTCATAACTCTCAAAATGAAGCAATATGAGGATAGGGCTGATGTCCATTATTCTTTACTATTTGGAATGATACCCTTTAATCTCAGTCTCAGGAAAGGTTTAAAATTTTATTATATTTTTCCCTGAATTGCTCCTTTATATTATAAATCACTTAGAGAACGTTTTTAGTTTTATTTTGCCTCTAATGCAATTTTATATCCATAATGACTTTTGACTTATTGCTTTTCTCTATAATTTTGAGCTCCATCTAATTATAATAAGACTTAAAGGAATTTTGAACTCCTATTTCAAAATACTTTCATTCCTACCACTCAGAAAAATCTGTCATCCCTTCTTACTTTTCCTTATGTGAAGTTTGGTGGGGAAATCTCTAACATAAGAACATTTTCTTTTAAAAAATATTTTTCTAGGGGTGCCTAGATGGCTCAGTCGGTTAAGCATCCCACTCTTGATTTGGGCTCAGGTCATGATCTCATGGTTCGTGAGACCAAGCCCAGCATCGGGGTCTGTGCTTATAGCATGGAGCCTCCTTGGAATTCTCTGTCTCCACTCTCTCTGCCCGTCCCCTGCTTGTGTGTGCTCTCTCTCAAAAATAAATAAAAATATATTTCTAGATCTGACTGAAACATGACTACACTATCACTTGTTTTTATAAAATGAAGACATAATATCTGTTAAGATTACATATCTTTTAGAAAATTTCAAATGGGAACCACTCTTTAAAGATATCTTTGAAGTTTTTTAAAATTGCATAAAATAAGCTTACATGCATAGGTTAAATCCTTTTTGGTCCTTTCCAGACCCTGTGCACTGTGTTCTAATGCTTTTTACTGTTTGCCATTTGCTTCAAATTCATTTCTCCTTTCCACCAGCCTTTAGTTAGGCCTACTTCTCATTTCTATATTAAAACTGCTTTTTTATAAAATTGCAGACAATTATATCAGTGATCAGATTTCCTTTTCATTTTCTCTTAAAACAGCTGCATATCATCTCCTCCTTGACCCAGAGCATCAGATCAGCCATGGATTCTAAAATATATGCTCATCTGATTGGATTTAATCAGCCACTTAGGATTTGTCTCTCTACCTTCACAGTACATGTTTTCCTGTCAAGACTTCAAACTGGGCTTTATAGTCTTTGTATATTCTTGCTCCCACAAAATTTAGCACCTTCATGTGTGTCAGGACTCTGACTCTCTGTTCCTGCCCTCTCTCACACCATCAACCATGAAACCTTTCTTTTGTCAGATGGGCATGGCTGGCTCTCTTGAGATCTCTACCTGTAAGTCTCCGATTAAAAAGAAAAATATGTTGGGGGTGCCTGGGTGGCTCAGTCGGAAAAGTGTCTGACTTCAGCTCAAGTCATGATCTCACAGTTTATGAGTTTGAGCCCCTCATCGAGCTGACAGCTCAGAGCCTGCCGCCTGAGAGGTTCTGTGTCTCCCTCTCACTCTGCCCCTCCCCTGCTCATGCACTCTCTCAATCTACAAAATAAACATTTAAAAAATATATATGTTGCACATAAAACACAAATATCATTCACAAAAAGATTTCATAGAATATTCAACAAAATTATTTCTAAGTTTTTCTAATATATAAATTTTTTAAATGTTTATTTTTGAGAGACAGAGCATGAGTGGGGGAGGGGCAGAAAGAGAAGGGAGACAGAATCCTAAGCAGGCTCCAGGCTCTGAGCTGTCAGCACAGAGCCTGACGCAGGGCTCAAACTAACAAGCCATGAGATCATGACCTGAGTCAAAGTTGGATGCTTAACTGAGTAACCAGGCACTCCGTTTTGCTTATATTTAAATCCTTAATATATTCATGATGGTGAATGTCACTTCTTTCCCTTGGTCAAGATGATCCCATTCAGAAGAGAACGGCTCCGATTCTATCACCACTCCGGCCACCTGATGTCAGTGGAATTGCTATTTGCCTTCCAAACCCCAAAATACAGATCTAAGAAGCGTAATGTGAGCAGCAGCAGCCTGGGGCCCTGGAAAAGTCACCTGGTCTAGGGATGTATGTTCTTTAAGTGCTCTCACTACTCTTCCTTCTGACTATAGTGGGAGAGAAGAGGCAAAAAAAGAAGGGGGGAGGGATGGAGGCCCATGAGTTAAGCCCATTCAAGATGAGAAAGGACCCCAGGGAAATGAAAACAGATGTCCACACACAAACCTGTACATGAATGCTTACTGCAGCCTTGTTTTTAGCACATCATCCCAAATGTCCTCAGTGGGTGAAAGAATATACAAACTATGGCACATATATACACAAGGATACCGCCCATGAGAAAACTATGGATATGTACAACAGGGATGAATCTCAAATGCATTATGTTCAGTAGAGGAGACCAGGTGCAGAAGGTTATATACCGTATGGTCCCACTGACGGGGCATCAAAGGCAAAACCATGGCGGAGAACAAAGCCATGGCGGTCAGGGGATGGAGGTAGGGGGAGAACTGGACTACAAAAGGTCAGCACAAGAGAATGTTGCGGGGCGGGGGGGGGATGATAGAATTGCTCTGTGTCTTGATTGTGGTGCTGATACATTCCCCTTATCAAAGCTCATAGGAATGTAAAAAAAAAAAAAAAGAGAGAGAGAGAGAGAGAATTTTACTATATGTGATTTAAAAATAAATGTCAAAATTTCTCTTAAAAACAAACAGAGGTGAGACCTTCCTGGCTATGAAAAAACAGAGCCCTTGAAAATGAAGTTCACTATCATTTAATTAACCAATGGGGGGAAGATCTTGGCTTCTTTACTCTAAGCGCCCCTTCCCCCAGGCGGGTGTTCTTACTGCCCATCAGGATTCATTTGTAGAGGTTCTGCTTATCCTGGCCCAGTGCCTGGATGAAGGCAAACCACCGTGGCTAGAGACCTGGCTGAGAATGGGCTCTGCCTGGGGCTCTGTCCTGCCTCCCTGACCAAGGTTACGTTGTCTCTCTAAATTATAGTCTTTGATTTTTCTTGCAGTAGCTTTAAAACAAAACAAGAAACCCAGCAGCTGTTGCCAGCATCAAGCTCTCAGATTTTGGTCAGGAAAAAAGGAATTCATTTTTTTCCTTGAAAAAAATGTTTTTCCTTGTGCATCCCAAAAGAAACACAGCAGTCTGCTCTCATCTTTTTTATAAAATGTGATCATGCTCTGAAACGGGGAAGGCTGCACAAACGGCATACATTGGCTGAGAATGTATTCTGTCCCAGGATGAGACCCAATGTAATTGTAAGATGCTTGTACTTGACTGCCCCCTGGGTCAGTGGCGTAAATGTGAAATGTGACAGGATTACTCTAGGCCAACACGGACTTCAAGAAATAAAAGACACAGGTGACTATCTTCTCCTCTCCTCTCTGAAATCTCAGAATTAAAAACTCAAGAAATGGCCAGATTTTTGACAAGGTATGCGGAAAAAGGAGGGCCTATGTTTTATAAGCTTCATTGCTTTGCAAAGAAAACAATCTCATTCTACCCCATATTCAACTGTTGTCGGGCTCACTTTCAAAAGCAGAGGAGATTGTGCCTATAAATAGTTTTAAAAGGAGTTTGAGGTTATAGATAGATTCATAAAAAGTCTCTTCCATTTCAAATGCAAAATATCTCAGCACAACTCACAGTGATGGCATGGAGTTAAGATAATGCTAGTTAATAAGTATATTTTGTTTGGAGCAGCTGGGTGGCTCACTCAGTTGTGATATTGACTTGGGCTCAGGTCATGATCTCACATTCCCTGAGTTCAAGCGCTGCACTGGGCCCTGTGCTGACAGCTCAGAGCCTGGAGCCTGCTTAGGATTCTGTGTCTGCCTGTCTCTCTGCCCCTCTCTTACTCACACTCTGTCTCTCTTTCTCTCTCTCTCTCAAAAATAAATAAACATAAAAAATTTTTTAAAATAGTTTTGTTTCATCATGTTTATCAGTCTGTCAGGTTCTAATACAGATGATTTGTTAAGAAATGTAACTACTTCATTGTAACACTGATAAGGAGTACTGAGCCACAGTGAGGCAGTCTTCATGCATAGACTGCTTAGAGAGGGCAATTTTTGGCTAAAAATGTTGGCTTTCTGTTCTCACCAACCACAGCTTATTTGCATTCAGCATATCCCAGCATGTTTTTAATAATCAAATTAAGCCTTTTTTTATTCTGAAAAACATTAGACCACTAAAACTCCCAAGAAAGCCAAAAGGCTGCTTTGGGTGGTTTGGTTTTTTTTCTTTCTTTCTTATTTTCACTTTTCATGTTCATTCTTTGCAGAGAGTGTATAGTGATCAATTGCTAGAGTCAGATTGCCTGGCCTCAAATACCATCTCTTACCACATAAAAACCACATGAACTTGGGCAAGATACTTAACCTCTCTGTATTTTCATTTCTTTATGTGAAAATTGGGATGGTAAGTAAAATATCTACCATGCAGGATCCTTCTCTTAAAAGAGTTAATATATATATAAAAAGCTTAGAACAGTGGCTGGTACATAGTAAGTGCTATAAGGGGATAATTAGCTGTTTTTATTAGATGTTGTCAGCAGCTCAGTCTGCACAGCACCACATACAGCAATTAAAAGACAATGATTTTGGAAAGGACAGACCAATAGGACCTTAAATCCTACCATGTGTTAGCTTAATGTCCTCAGTTGCCTCATCAGTAAAATGGGGCTAATGATGTCTCCTAGCAGGACTCTTGTATACAGATTTAATGCCTGAAATTTAGCTAGTATTCTGCTCCTACATGGTAGTAATCAAAACTGTAGGCTCTGGACCAGAAAGCCTGTGAGACTTTGGACAAATTTCTAATCTCCCTGAAGGTTCAGTTCCCTTGTAGGTAAATATCAATAAAAGTTGTCCTGAGTTCGCAGCACTACTGTGATGATTATATGAAATAAGGCATATGAACATAGTTAGGACATAATACACATTGTCTAAAATTGTAAGAGAGATGCTCCACAGTGTATATCATACAGGAAACTGGAAAAAATAGTCCTAATTCAAAAAAGACCTGTTTAGGCAATATTCTAAATTAAAAAATGAAAAGATATTTCTCCCTTGAAAAACACCCCTTCCCAGGAAAACCAGATTAGTCAGCTGTAAACAGGAAGAGTAACCTGCGACAGCACATTAAATCTCTCCATAATCTGTAATGAAATCCCACTGTCTCTTTCAGATTTCTCCGAAATCTGTCCTTTCCCCTCTGCCTCCACTACTAAGCTCCCAGCTCTCTACTATTTTGCTTTTGCTGCAAAAGACAAATACAGACTGAAACCTCTGGTTCACCATCAAATCTGAAACCGCCTGGTCACGTTGCTAACTTCACCCGCTCCAGTACTAGCTGCTATTATCAATTTAAAATTCTTTTTCTCGTGGTCAAAACGTGGCACCGCAATCGCTTAAAACATGTCATCTAATTTCTTAATTGGCTTCATTTTGTGTTCCTTACTTATCTCAAATATGTCCTCTTTTGAAACATCTCTAGGAGAAGTTCTGTTATGTAAAATACCAGCTACTTATCTGAAACTGCATCTTCTCCCCCTCCCCCTTCCATTCTCGTTCTCTAAACAAATTACATTTGTGTGAAAAAAAGCGACAGGGAAATGTGTCAGCTTTTACAATCTAAGCTCAGCTCTGTGGAGGGCATTAGAATTAGTTCTCAAGATAGGCTGACAGTGATGGGAGATACCAGGATACTGAAGCTGCACGTGCCCAGCAGGGAAAATCCAGACTGAAGGCGAAGGTCCAGTGTGACCGTAACAGGAAGTCAACAGGAGGAATCCCTCAGAGGTCAGGGTGCCCTGCCCCAAGTGCGGAGCAGCTCTTGGGCCATAGGTCAGAGGCCCGATTACCAAACGGTATCGGTTCATACGGCTCTGGGTTTAGTGACCCGTTTGCTGGACCACGAGTCCAGTGTGGTGATTACCGCTGAGAAGCCCTGGGACTTCAGAAGTATTACCCTCGGGTAAGTGGCCATCCTGAGTCGGAGAGCCCTTAAGTCATCACCATCTAGATCATTTACCGCTTCGTCGCCTTGCCTTCGACACTGTCAACCTTGAGAGTAGTGTCAGATGCAAGCAGCCCTTACAGGTTATGACACCTCCAGTGCTCAAAATCCAGAAAGGAAGGCCAGGCTAAGGACATGTCAGCATTTGGAGAACTTATTTTAATTTACAAACAATGCTATCGGTCATTAAGATAAATGGCTTTTAGAAGTTAGATGAGCTGTTACTTTGAGCTAGGTTAACTTTCTCCACCTTCTTCCAGTGTTTTCTCTGAGCTCCTTCTTAACTTCATCTGCTAAGCGACTCACTCTTAGAGATGCGGAAGGGGGCTTATATCCGGCGATAAGAGCAGGAAATAAAGGAGACGAAAGTAAACCTATGCTGCCCGAAATGGAAACAACTGAAGCCTGGTGCCAGATGGGACAGAGACACCACCACAGCATTATCAACCAAATCAGTCTAAGCTTGGGAGCGATCCTGTGTGCATGAAGTTGATTGAGCAACTTAAGATTTATGAAATCTCCTGGGGCGCCTGGTGGTTCAGTTGGTTAAACGTCCAACTCTTGATTTCTGCTTGGGTCATGATCTCACGGTCGGGGAGTGTGAGCTCCACTGTTAGCATGGAGCCCGTTTGGGATTCTCTCTCTCCTCTCTCTGCTGCTCCTCTGCACGCGCTCTCTCTCTCAAAATAAATAAATAAACATTTAAAAAAAGATGTATGAGATTTTCCTAGTAAAAGTTAAATTTTTGTCTTCCAAAATTGATTGGAAAAAAACCCTGAATACCACTTAAAAGCCTAATGAAAATAAGCAAAGACAGAACAGAGGTCTGTAAGGTTCAAGACCTTTTAGAATAATCATAATTGAATTTTTTTAAGTTTACTTATTTTTTTGTAATCTCTACACCCAGCGTGGGGCTTGAACTCACAACCCTGACATCAAGAGTCTCGGGCTTTTCCAACTGAGACATCCAGGCACTCCATAAATTATTATTTTATATATGTGTGTATGTATGCATGTGAGAGTATGTACCCATTCATCTCTATTTAAGGAGAGAAACTAGAGTAATAATTTTCTCCCATCCAAGTACTAACCAGGCCCAACCAGCTTAGCTTCCAAGATCAGACAACATGGGGTACATATGGTATGGCCATAGACTAGAGTAATAGTTTTCTAAAACCAATTATTCCCTTAGAAATAGGCAACTTTCGTGTGTGTTCAACGAACAGCTTAAATAGTCCTTCCTTAGGGTTTGCACATGCACCCATTCAATAGGAATAGAATAGAGACACCTTGGGTTTTCTTCTAGTTTTCAACTCCCTGCAGAGAATTCTGTTTAATTTTCAAAACCATAAGTGTTCCACTTGTGCCCTGGGGTTCTCAGAACCTTAGGACCACTCTGCATTCAGTGTTATTTTGCTGTCAAAGTATAATCATGTGTTTGCACCAAAGAAACCAAATGCCATTTGTTTCCCAAAAGCAGACTTCAGCTTTGCCATTTAGGTTAATTGCTTAGGCCCGACACACGGGTGGAGGCACCACAGCAACAAGATAATTTGAGCTCTGAGTTCCTCTGCTGTTTTGAGCTCTTCAGGGAAAAGTGACCAAAATAATACAAAGTAGTTATTGAGCATATTCCCTAAAGGCTTTTTTGAAAAAGCCTAAAAGCAATGTACATAATTGAGGGATTACATAGAGTCCTACATCACTGCTGCCCTGCTGTATACATTATGGGCCATATTTCCTGGAAACAATGTAACTTTTAAACCAATGCACAAGGTAATTGAGGGGTTCACCAACTGCTGTTTTTTCTAGCATTTTCTGATTGTTCTGGTCTTCATGTCCTAAGATGAATGATTTGGTGGCAACTCTCCTTATGCTCCCAATCCTGACTTTTCTGTTTATTTGTTTGTTTGTTTGTTTGTTTAGAGAGAGGGCACCAGGGAGTGCACAAGGAAATGGTAGAGGCAGAGAAAGAGAGGGAGACAAAGAACCCCAAGCAGGCTCCACACTGTCAGCACAGAGCCCCATGTGGGGCTTGAACTCACGAACCATGTGGGAACATGGCATGAGCCAAAATCAAGAGTCGGGTGCTTAACTGACTGAGTCACCATGGCACTGCCTCTCCCGAATCCTGACTCTTTACCTTCCTTGCCTCTGCCTTTCTAACTCAGTGCAGGGGAAAAAAAAATGTGCCTAATGGGGGAGGGTGTCAGAAACCATTAGCAAATGTTTACTTAGTATGTTAGTTACATTTGCAAATACCATGTTCAGTATGGTTTCTTTCAACCTTCAGATGAAGAATATCTAGGTTAAAGCTGTGTGTACAATAATGAATCTGGAAAAAAAAAATACACTGGTACACATTTTTTTTGTTTCCAAACCTTTTTAGACCCCCCTGTGGATACTTAGCATCTAGTCTAACAATAAGCCTCCCCTGTGTTTTCTGATTTTTAAGGTATCCCACAGTAAAAGGCTTACTCCTGATGAACCATCAGAATGGTTCATGAAAGATAGTAAATTCAGCAGCAATGCTCCATAACTCCCCTCTTACCAGAGAATGATTTCTCAACAACCAAAAAAGCATAGAGAAATAACCAACTCTTTTGAATTTGTGTAACTAGTAAGTAAAATCCTTAGATACTGACTTTTTCCCCATAAGCAAAAAAACCCCATCAATAACCATACTCAAAAAAATCAAGTGACTTAGTGAAAATACCTTGGGTTCAAGGTCACAATCTTGATCCTAAGTCTTCCTTTTTTTGCCCTCCTTTTTCTTTTCTACTCTGGCTTAGAACTATTCACAGGTTCAATTTATACACTGGTGTTGGGTGTAGTGAGGAATTTTGGCTTTGCCTTGTCCGAAGTTACAATGCTGAAGCTACAAAGGGTATTGAACCAAACAGAGACACAGCGTCATAAAAAACATACAGGGTGCAGAAAGGGCACAGTGAGGACCCCGATCAGTAGGAAACCCATGTCACAGGAGGAGAGCCTGGACAGACGTCTCCAATTGTCCCTTCTGTTTTGCCCAAAGGCACAGAGACCCTGAGGCTGGGCAAAGTTGTTTGTGGAGTCCTTTCTGCCAATGTGACAGAATGTGTACACATAATTCACATGTATATGCCCAAAGCTGCATAGTACAAATCTCTTACATGACTCACATCTTTCTAGGCATTTATGAAAGCTAAAAAAGCAACTGACTAAAGCTTTACTGAAATATGCATAAGCAAAGACTGAGCAAAGATTAAAAATATGCTCTTTGTAAATGTAGTGGAAGTCAAGGTAACAGATTCTATAAGTGCCCCATCCCCACCTCTGTACAAATACACTTAATTTCTATCTCTTGACCAGTGTAATGTGGTGTGCATAAGACCTCCCCTAATTTGAATCAGATTTAAATTTAGGTATAACACACCCATTTCATTCCTAGGCATGAATCAGAAATGCATGAAAATAATAACAGCTCTACAACTCCTGAATGTTGACCATTAATGACTTCAGCTTAGCAGATAATGGTTTCCATGACCTGAAGTACTATCACTGTCTCCTAAATAAAGGAAAAGAGGATTATATTATCATTCCTCTGGGTTTGGATTAACGCTATATATTCTGAAATATATGTTCATGCTATAGATCTGAAAGACAAAGAAAATCCAGTTTGTAACTTTCCTCCAGGAAACAAAACCAAATGCATTTTACCCTCTGAGAGAGAACTTGCAGAGCAAATAGATTATTTCAACACAAAGCTAGATACCAGGGATACAACATTTTGAAAATACTCCCAGTGCCTCTTTTAATTATAACTAAGTCTCTTAAATTTGCCAACTATGGAAACACAACAGACCTTTAAAATAACAGAGAAGAGCTTGGGTTTTCCCTCCATGTCTGTGGCTGGTAGCCTGCAGACTGAGCTGGGGACTGAGGATGCCTACACTTCTGATCAGCAGAGAAGAGGGTCATGGACAACTGTAGCACAGAGACAGCAAGAAGCAGAGTGTAGGCTCAGGAATAAGCCTGAAGAACAGAGAGGTGAGACAACTAACTGGTTCAAATGAAGATCCCTTTTTTGGCAGCACTGGGGCTGCACAGCGTGGTATACCGTATTTTACAAATATGCCACCACAATACCTCCCAGCGTATACATTCTTCTGACAATGGGTTCTGCCACTCCTGTCATTGAGAGGCAGGGGTCTTCGTCCCCTCACCTTGAATCTAGCTGGGCAGAGCTCTGTGACTCTCTCCACCCACAGGGCAGTACAGGTGCTATGCAACTTCTGAAGCTAGATCCTAAAAAGGCCTTGCTCTCTTGTGACACTCATTCTTGGGGCCTGCCACCATGCTGTGAAGAATTCCAAACTAGTCTGGGTGGATGTATCATATGCAGAAGCCATAGGTAGGGGCTCTGCTGACACCGCAGAGGTGGTCTTCAAGGTCAGCAAAAGCCCCCAGACATGAGGAAAGACAGTGCCAGAACGCCCCATCATCAAGTCACCTCTAGCTTTGGGGTCTTCTCAGCTGAGAGCCCAGATAAGCCATTACCTCTGTGCTCTATCCAAATTCCTGACCCACAAAATGTGGGAGCATAAAACTGGTGGTTTTATGCCACTTGAATCCTGGGCTGTTGTTGGTTCTGACTAGAACACACACCTACCATGAGGCAGGTATTAGACCTCACCTATGACCAGACTAACAGGTGTAATGGAAAATCGCAGGACATTTTCAAGCAAAGTGATTTGGTAATTAAGAATTTAAGACATCAGAGGAGTTAAGTTAGAAAGAAGAAAAGTCATTTAGAAATTATCTCACATGGGCTTGGTCGAATGCCACTGCAGAACAGAATAAAAGAAGAGGAGGGAAAATATGAGTAGTTGGTAGAGTAAGCTTTGATGCCAACAGAGTGTGAAAGATGGCACTCGGACATACAGAGAGGACAGCCAGTTATCAGGTGGGAGGAGAAACATGGCTTCCATTTAGATGCATAAAACCTAATGCAAGTCAGATCCAAGAGCCTGCCTGAAGAACAGATGTCCTGATTTAGGACAGTCTCTTCAAGTGGCTTGAAATAAAGGACTAAAACCTAAGTGAGAAGATGGGTTAAAGTCTATACCTCATCTGTATCAAGGGGGTTAAGTACACAACAGACTTATTCAATGAAAAGCAAGAAAATACGGACACAAAAAGGGGCACACACTCAAGATTTCCAGAGCATCTATGTTTGCTGGGCTTAAGAAGAAGGATCAAAGAAGAATCTACTCAAACCATGTCCCTCTTGGCTCCAAGTCACTTGCCTCTTTGTCCACTTCCTCGACTAACTCCAATTCAGCCACCCCTTATCATGCCCCCAGCCTCCATTCCTGACCTCCCTTTCTGCACTGTCCTCCTTCCCTTCATCATGTAATCCTTTGCCCATCATACTTCTCTCTTTCTTCCTCCTTTTCACTTCCTCTCTGCTACAGGCTTATCGTGTCCCCTGAAAATTCATACATAAAGCTGTAACTCCCAGTGTGATGGTGTTTGAGACAGGGCCAATGAGGAAGTGATAAAGGTTAAAATGAGGTCATAACGGTAGAGCTCTAATCTGTAGGGTTGGTATCTTTATTAAAAAAAAAAAAAGGAAGATTACACATACCCCCCTCTCCACCATGTGAGGACACAGAAAGAAGGCCACTACCTACAACCAAGAGGTAAGGATTCAGAGTGAAACCTACCTTGCCAGCACCTTGATCTTGAACTTCCCAGCCTCCAGAACGCGAGTCATAAATTTTTGTTAAGTCACCAGCCTCTGGTATTATGGTTATAATGGTATGGTTACAGCAGCCTGAGCTAGTATATTCCCTGATCCAAATACTTCTCTCCTATTTTCCTACAAACCTCACCCCCCAGCAAGCAGACTTTGTGGAGGCCATGTATGAAAAATGGTCCTAAAATGGCTAAGATCATAGAGGGAAACCCTAATGATCGCCACGAAATTTAAATTATCAGTGGAAATAGTTACAGTAAGAAATGATCCATAGTTTTCATTACAATATTTTTAGCAAATTCTTCAACTGTGTTTAAACTTAATTTTAGGTATGTAAATTTAATTTACACAAAAAAGGAATTATGGGAGTTATTTGCATAGAGCTGCATAGATAATACCTCTGCAAAGAACAGAGAAGATTTGAAGTAAAAATGGGGATACCTGGAACGGAACCTCTGCTAAATGGAGAAACAGAATATGTAAGGGGAATGTGGGAGTATAACCCAGGGTTCTTAAGGAGAGGCTTGGCTTCTAACAGTGTTGGCCATTTTAACTTCTCTCAGCAAGGCAAACAATGGCAACAAAATAAAAAACTGTAAATCTTAGGGGAACAACAGACCAATGCCTGCTAGAAATAGTCAATAAACCCAGGGATATAAACTAGAACCAGAGACTTAGAACTAGAAGCGTCCTTTAAGGTCACTGGATGCAAACCCCTCAGTTTATAGACAAAGCCCTTTAAGTAAGAATCTCTCGGGACCTTTTACTTTTCCCTTCCTCCTAGTCTACAGCAAAGGGAAGGGAAGGGAGAAACTTTTCTAGCACGACTCTCCCAATTTTCACTCATTTATGCGATCATTCAACATTCAACAAAGACTTATGAGGCACTAAGCGCCAGGTATTGCAAAGTAGCTTGCATGGAAGATTATATACTAAATTACAATTCACAGGGACACGAAACCTATAATGCGGTAGGAAATAATGATGCTGTAAAATGCAACCAGCACAAAACAGATTTCTTATTCCTGACTGAAAGCACAGTGACAACAAAAACCCTCAAAATAACAACAAACAATGACAACCATAATTCCAATTTTTAAAGTTTATTTATATATTTCAACAAAGAGAGAAAACCAGCAGGGGATGGAGAGAGATGGAGAGAGAGAGAGAGATGATCTGAAGCAGGCTCTCTGCACTGATAGCAGCGAGCCTAATGCAGGACTCAAACTCATGAACCACAAAATCATGACCGCTTAACCAACTGAGCCACTCAGGCACCCCTCAGGGTGTCCACTGGGTTTTCTTATTTAGAATCTATAGTGTAGCACAAATTATATATATAGCACAAATTAATCACTATATCTTCTTAGTAGATTGTTCCTATAAGTAATAAATACTATTTTTCTTTATTCCTATCAATATTTTTGCCTTAGTTACTATTTTATTCAATATTACTATCATTAAGGCCAGCTTGCTTTTAGTGTGTGTGTGTGTGTGTGCGCGCGTACATGCAAAAGCAGTATATTGACATTAATTTAATTAGTACTATAGATGATCTATACACATATATACTTACCAGATTGGAAAGGGAATATACTTAAACCGCCAAATCAGATGTGTATAGTTTATAGTACCTAGTTAATAGTATCTAGTTAATATCAATGCACTGCTTTTGACATCCCACTAAAACACAAAATAATTCCTGGAGATACTGAAGAGAGACCCGTACAGTAGGTGGCCATAGTTGATTGACACTCTTCTCCACCCCGGTGTGTAGACGTAAACAACTACTATGTATGCCAAATAAAATAAACAGGTCCTTGGGGGGCCTGGGTGGCTCAGTCGGTTGAGTGTCCAACTTCAGTGCAGGTCCGCAGTTCATGGGTTCAAGCCTGTGTCAGGCTCTGTGCTGACAGCTCAGAGCCTGGAGCCTGATTCAGATTCTGTGTCTCCCTCTCTCTCTGCTCCTCCCCCGCACACACTCTGCCTCTCTCTCAAAAATAAATTAAAAAATAAAAAAATTAAAAAAATAAAACAGGTCCTTGTTTTGAGAGAGAGAGAAGCCACACACATGTGAGTAAGCAAAGGAGGAGCAGAGGGAGAGGAAAAGACTCTCAAGCAGGCTCCACACCCAGCACGGGGCATGATGAGGGGCTCAATCCCACAAACAATGACATCATGACCTGAGCTAAAATCAAGAGTCAGATGCTTGACCAACTGAGACCCCAGATGCATCTTTGTTACAATAAAAGGCCAACAGCCCAAGTGAATAAATAGGACACGACAAAGAGTGTGCACTTTGGAAAACTTCCCCTTTACTCTCTCCTTCCTCTATATTGCAAATTTTTTCTACTGCCCCTTCTTTTTACATCTACCCTTCCCTCTCCCTATTTATCTGTTCCTACACACACACACACACACACACACACAGAGGCAGAGAGGAGGGGAAGGAGGAGGGAGAGAAGGAGGGGAAGAGGGAGAGGAAGGGAGAAAAAAAGAATATGAAATACACATCCTCACTCAGCTTTTATACTCGTCACCAGTAAAACACGCTTATATGTCCAGAATCATTTTTTTCACCTTCTAGGGGAAAAAAAAAACCTCTTCCAACAACATGTTTCAGAATTGTCTGAGATAAGAGGGAGAAAACCAGATCGCAGATCCTAGAATTTTACATCATTGCTAGCAAAGTCTCTACGATGCACTCAGTTGAATTCTCTTGCTGATCCAGCCTCTTCAGAGACTGTTCTCTAGAAAGGCAATGTCCAGTGAGGTGTTCTGTAGCTTGGAGGCACTCAGACATGTAAAGGAAAAACTAGTTGCCCCTCATCTTGCTGCCTGGTTTGGATCCCAGAGCCCTCCAGGATGAATAGATCTGAAGTACAAGAGGGCAAGGGTAGTGGTTAATGAGCTCTGCCATCAGGAGATTTGGTACTCTCTACCTCTAGGAATATATGAAATTGGACCGTCGTTTCCAGTAAGATAGCATCTAAAAGAGGCAAAACTTACAGACCCAGGAACTGTGGCTATGAGAATCTTTAACCCTAAGGTTAAGGACCTGGGTGCATATTGTTGAGAGAACATCAAAGAGGAATCTTGGATTCTCAGCCAAAAGGAGGCAGGGACATAAAAAAGAAAGTGGGAAGAAACAGCTACAAGAGGAAAAGAAAACTAGCTGATAACTTTTGGTTTATGGCAAGAAAAAACTGATGGGGGGCCATCTAACTTCCTAATAAACCCCTGTATCTCTGATTTAATTTTACCAGCACAAGACTATTGGGAAGATGTCCTCCCAAATGGACAATAGAGGCATCTTGTAATCATGTATGAAGGCACAGAAGACCACTGAGAGTGGCCCCTACACCAGCAGTGGATATAACCTAGTTTGCTTTTCTGTAATCTTGAGATACGTACTATATATACTTGTGTATACACCTGGAGGTAAATGTACAGCATCATATCACAGAGTTCTGCCCTCTGGCCTGTCTTAATGTTTCTAACCACTAACTTCTACAGATACATGGACGCAACTGTAATCAAGGCTAGGGGACAAGGCTGCTGGTTGTCCCCAATTATCGTCCTATAATAGACCCTGATCTTTAGCTGAGCACATGGCCACTGTGTATAAAGCCAGCATATCCCAGCATGCTTTGAAGGTTGATGGTGACCTGTGAGTAACAGTATTAACATGTGACTTTCAAGTAGACAGCCTGCACAGCCCCAGAATATGTGTTGAAGATGGTGAAGCTACAATAGTAAGAGAAGCCTAGGTAGGTCCCTAAGGATCATGAAGGCTCTAGAGTAACCCTGGATAGTACAAGTTCACACTTCATTTCCATGAGACGGAAGCTTCTGCCTAGTTTAAGCCCGCATTATTTTGATTTTCTGTTTTATCTGCAGCTGCATCTATTTTTAAAAGACTAATAGCAAATCTGATGGATAACTCAATCAGGGTATAAAAAGGCATCAAATCTTAACTAGAAAAAAAAAGTCTTGATCTAATTCAATAAAATTTAATAGGATAAATGGAAAAAATTACCCCTATATTTATGGATTCAGAAAAAAATCATAAAGATAGGATAGGGCAGCATGTCTTAGTGGCATACTCAGAGGGCAATTTTAGAGGCTCATGACCCCAGTACAAGACAATAGTGATATTTCAACCCAAAGAGCCAGTATAGTTACATACACAAAAACATAATACTTTGGGTCTGGGATCATGACCTCAGATGACAACAGCATCTGTAAGTGAAGGGAGCAGGTCAGGAAGAGAAAATGAACCAGCAAACACATACTCTGTCTTTAGAGCCACTGCTTAGCACCAGTGATGGTTGGGTTTTAAGAGTAAGGGCCCAGGGTTACCCGATTTTGAATTTTTGCCTCAGAGAAGCTGGAAATGTGGATTGCAAGGTGGCATCTTCACTTTTCCTAAACATATCTTTTATTAATTTACAATTTTGAAATAGGGACACCTGAGTGGCTCAGTCGGTTGAACGTCCGACTTCAGCTCAGGTCATGATCTCACGATTCGTGGTTCAAGCCCCGCATCGGGCTCTGTGCTGACAGCTAGCTCAGACCCTGGAGCCTGCTTCAGATTCTGTGTCTCCCTCTCTCTCTGACCCTCCTGTGCTCTGCTGTCTCTCTCTCTCTCTGTCTCTCTCTCTGTCTCTCTCTCTCAGAAATAAAGAAAACATTTAAATAAATAAATAAAATGTTTAAATAAAACTACACATGCAAAAAAAAAAAAAAGAAGAAGAAGAAGCCATACCCTCTCGGAAAGTGTGTCACCTGCTTGTTTTCAGGCAACATGGCAGGTGACAAGGGATATCAGTCCCCTCTGTCTAACTAAGGGGAGTCCACAGCTGAATCAGTGTGTTTTCCTGGGCACTAGCATGAAGGAGAAACAGCGAGAAGGAATAGTGGCGAATCACTGAAGGTATTGGAGGTCTCGCTTCTAGAGCCAGTGAGAGCAGAGTCAGAATGCCAGCTCCACTTCTTCCCAAGGACATGGCTTTGAGCAACTTCCGTGGCCTCTGCAGGTCCAGCTTCCCCATCTATAAAATGGGGGTAATCATAAGACCCTCCCCGCATTAGGATGGAACTGAGGATTAAAAGCGCCAATGTGTTCAAAGAACTAAGTCCATGCTTGATGTATTTTATGCTAAAGAGAGCCTGAGAAAATTTACAAATATGTTTTTTAGAGAATTGCAGAAACTTGAGATTTTCCCTCCGATTAGAAAAAAGATTGAATGCCAACATGGTATCTGTCTTGAGATATGTGCACATGTGGGGGTGGCTTAGCCAGCCTTACTGATGAGACCCCAGGACAGGAGTGGACAGAAACAGCCAGTGAATGTAAACGGCAAATATATTTGGATCTGGGAAAGGAAACAAAAGTTAAGTAGACTTTGCTGCCTCCAAGTACAATATGGTGGCTTCCTTTCCCTGGAGGAAACTGAACCTGTTAGCCACCGGGCAGATATAGCAGGGGGTAGTTCAAGTACTGAACTAGGGTAAGTGTAGGAATCAGATAAACTCGACGACCTTCAGGTCCTCCAACACTGACACTTCTGTGACGCTCCTGCACAGAAGCAAATACTATACCGTCCTTTACAACAGACCACTAATTCATATGAATCATGCTAGCAGCATACAAAGGAACGACAAGAACAAGCCAGGGATTCAGACATGTCAATAAGGAATCCCCACCAAGGCTTCTGCTGATTGTGCTAACACAGAAACATATACACACATTCAGTATTCACGGCCAAGATACCCGACTGCTGTCTCAATAGGTAGGCTGACTTCACTTTAGGCTAGTGTGATAGTAAAATCTCATAGATGTTACACACACACACACACACACACACACACACACACATTTGATGCTAACCTATTTTGGTTAGCATCAAAAAAAGGAAACAAACGGGACCTCTTAAGGAAATCTATAATCATCACTTTTTCTTTAGAGCCCTCTATATCAGGTATTCTTAGCATCATTAAAAATGATACCATAGATTTCTGGACTACTCAATGATTTATTATTACATTCAAAGAGACAGATTATCTTATTCTTTTTCTTATAATACATCACGGGGCAGGTCATGCAGAGATTACATTTCCTTTTTTCAGACCAGAAATGTGGGCCCTGGAGGGTATAAGTGAGTAAGTGACAAGGCAGTATCTTCCAATTCCAAATTCCATCTTCTTCCTGGTGTGCCATATTGTATTTTTAAAGGGGCAATGATTTTTTTTTCTTTTTGAAAAGAATACCATATCATACATAGGTAAGTAGAAAAAGGACTGGTTTATCCATTCCTGTATTATGTGGGAAAGAAACTCATTCCAGTGCAAAACACCTCAAAATAATGGATGCAATATTTAAAATATCTCTTGAGGGGTGCCTGGATGGCTCAGTTGGTTAAGTGTCCAACTTTGGCTCAGGTCATGATCTTGCTCTTCATGGGTTCGAGCCCTGCATTGGGCTCTGTGCTGACAGCTCAGAGCCTGGAGCCTGCCTCATATCCTGTGTCTCCCTCTCTCTCTGCCCCTCCCCTACTTGCACTCTTGTTTCTCTCTCTCTCTCTCTCTCTCTCTCAAAACAAAAAACAAAAAAAAAAACAACTACAAAAAAAAATTTTTTTTAAAAAAAATCTCTTGTAAAAGAAATGAGTTGGAGAAGAAGTCAGGCCAGAAATAAAAAGAAGGTATGATTCCACACAGGTAAACCACACTGAAGGTCCACCGCCCCAAGGGCATCTACTGCTCCTGGTGGCCTTGAGCTAGTGTTTATGAACCATACCTGTGGGAGGAAAACACAAATCCTGGGGCTCAGTAGGATGAAAGAACAAAAAGGGAGCCCTCTATGTAAAAGCTGAAATCCCTGAAGGGCAGCCCTGAAATGGATGAACTAGAAAACAAACAAAAAACCTTCCCTGTAACGGTCTTCTGTTTGGGCCGTGGATCTCAGTGTGAAAAAGAAAAAAAAGATTTCCTTGGATAATTATCCCCCCCTAAACAGACATTATACAGGCAGGATCTGAATTCACCCTCCTGGGTGACCTATGACAACACACACCTGACCCTCCAAATCATTTTAAAGTGGCTTTGGGTTAGTGCATTGAGGCTGTCAGCAGAAGCAAATCCAGAGCCTTTTGGAAGAACTCTACAAACGCATGCTCAAAAGATTCTCACGGACAAAGCTCTAAGGAATGTAAACTCATCATCAAAGTCAATATACAAATGAAACACAAGCCTCCATGAGTGAGACAGTAAAGAAGATACAGAAGCAGACACACAAAGGGTACAGGTGTTAACAGAATATAAAATGGGTTTATTATTTTTAAGGAAATAAAAGATTGAAACTATGATGAAAGATCAAGAGACTATAAAAACAGAGCAGATTTGAACAAGAACAGGAAGCACACTTGCCAAAGTGAAAAATGTAACAGGAAGTCCACGCTCAGGTTTGGCAGACGGTAATAGTCACAGCTGAAGAGACAGCCCATCAGGGAACTGGGAGGCAAAACTGAAAGATCACACAGAATGCAGAGAAGAGGAAATGTAAAAAGAGGCTCGGAGTCGGGGCGCCTGGGTGGCTTAGTCGGTTAAGTGTCTGACTTTCGCTTAGGTCATGATCTCGCGGTTCGTGGGTTTGAGCCCCGTGTCGGGCTCTGTGCTGGCTGCCAGCTCAGAGCCTGGAGCCTGTTTCCGAGTCTGTGTCTCCCTCTCTCTCTGACCCTCCCCTGCTCACGCTGTCTCTCTCTCTCCTAGAAATAAATAAATAAAAAAATATTAAAAAAAATATTATATTTATTAAGATGAAAACTTACAGCAAGTGGTTGGCACAAAATGCTGGATTTCCAGCTTTCTTACTAGCATCCTTCCTTGCCCCTTCTGCATTTACCCCTTCCCATCTTCTGCCTCTTGTGTCTGTCCTGCTCGGGTCGCTTCANTTCATGCTCTCTCTCTCTCTCTCTCTCTCTCTCTCTCTCTCTCCCTCTCTCTCCCTCAGAAATAAATAAAACATTAGAAAAAAATTTAAAAAAAAAAGAGGTTCGGAGATAAAATAAAAATAAGATTAAAAATTTGACATTCACTTATGTGCATCGTCAGAAGCACACAGATGTGTGGAAAGGCAAGGTTTTAATCGTAACTAAGGATTTCCTAGATGCTGAGAGTCACGCCAGACACGTCACAGTGAAAGTGAAAAACACCCAATACACAATGAAGATACTGAAAGCAGCTAGAGAGAAAAGACACAATACTATAAAATGTGACATAACTATTAGATGATTTCTCAATAGCAACAAATAGAAGATGATGGAATATCATCTTTAAAGTGCTAGGAGAAGGGGTGCCTCGGTGGCTCAGTTGGTTAAGCGTCCGACTCTTGATCTCCACCCAGGTCATGATCTCACAGTTCATGAGTTCAAGCCCCGCATAGGCTCTGTGCTGACAGCGTGGAGCCTGCTTGGGATTCTCTCTCCCCCTCTCTTTTCTCCTCCTCCTCTCTTTCACCCTCTCTCTGTCTCTCAAAGTAAATAAACTTAAAAAAAAAATTTAAGTGCTAGGAGAAAGTCACTGTCAGTATAGAATATGACCAGAAGTTGGCAAACTTTCTGTAAAGGGCCAAATAGTAAATGTTTTAGATTTAGCAGGCCCAGGTCTTTGTCCCATAGTCTTTTTCTTTTTAATCAACGCTGTAAAAATGCAGAAGCCATGCTTCACATGGGGTCATACAAAGACTGGCCTCATACCAGATTTGGCCCAAGAGGCTGTGGTCTGTCAGCTCCTGGAAAAGACAACAAAATTATCAGTAGAGAGAAAATAAAGGCACTGCTCACAGGCTCTCAGCAAGAAAAGTTGTAAAGGATGTACTTTAGGAAGATGCAAAATGACCCCAAAAAGTCTGAGATGATGCAAGAAGAAACAGTGAGTCAAGCATCGGTAAATAACGATGAAAATCCAGGTAAATGCTAGATAGGTTTTTCACTCTCTAGATAACATATGCTGTTAAAAAAAAAAGTCTACAAAACCAAAACACTAGAAAGTAGGCTTCTGTATAGGGCTTAGGAAGCTGGAAAGAGTGCTGCTCCCACTTAACAGTGAGAAAAAGAACAGAAGTAACCACAGAACTCTAACTTTTCTTGAGAGAGAGTGGAAGGCACAAGGCTCTGAGAAGAACGGATTCCAATGAGGGACAGCCTCTCAAAGGAGGGCAGCGGGGGGCGGGGGTGTGTGTGTGTGTGCACAGGCTCACCTACTGGGTAAGAGGAGGCTAAGACGACATCGGCTACCATTGTAAGAAATTGTTAGAGGCCAAGAATGGGCTAACATGTCAATCTGGAATAGCTGGGGGATGCAAATTCAGAGAGGTTTGCAGTCAGTAGTAAATTCTTGTCCATGAGCCTCCATTGAGTCCTCTCCAGGAAGGAGGCTGAGAGGGCCCTCCTCAGTACAGACATGGAGGAAGGGATCAGGTGCTTCTCCCTAAAAAGCACACAATCCACTCCTTACCCAGATCCTTCTCTCATATGGAACAAAAGCCTTAATTAAGACAAAGAAACAACCCGAAATGTCTACCAACAAATGAACTGATAAAATTGACAAATTGTGGCATACTGATGTAATTCAATATCCTACATAATTTAAGATGGATGAATTTCCTAAGCATAATTCTAAGGGAAAAATCAGATAAAAAAAGATTCAATTCGTGTAAAATTAACTTCTTTGGGGTGCCTGGGTGGCTCAGTTGGTTAAGAGTCTGGCTTTGGCCCAGGTCATGATCTCACAGTTCGCGAGTTCAAGTCCAGCATCAGACTCTCTGCTGTCAGCACAGAGCCCACTTCAGATCTGCTATTACCCCCTCCGCCCCTTCCCCGCTAACATGGTTTCTCTCTCTCTCAAAAACAATAAAGAAAATATTAAAATTAACTTGTTTAACAAAGTTGAATAAAATCTATATATAAATTTTAAGTTGATATGTACATACACACATTTTTATACAGTGTCTGAAACAAGCAAAACAAAACTATGTGCATTTATTTTTAGGGCTGCATATGTAAGAATTAAACAAAGCAAAGGAATGATTTAAGAACTTCAGGTTAGTGGTTGCCATGGTCAGGAGAGAGGCATGCAATCCTGGAGGGGCGCCTGGCGGCTTCTAAAGTGCTAATTATAGAAAATCTAGTTAGTAGACTGAGTGGTGGGAGTATGTTTTATTTGTAGTTATTTACCATTCCTTACATATGTGTTAATTCACTCTTATGCACACATGATATATTTTGTAACTAAAATCAAAGTTTTGCGCAGATACGCATACAACAAACAGCAGTTGCTGGTGATGGGGGAGGGTGGAGGAGAGGGCTAACAGCCACGTTTACTTCTTGCTCAAAGTGCTTCTGTTTCTGCTGTTTTGGTAACACAAGGAGTAGAGTGTATTCATACTCTACTTTTTTCAAAGAAAAAAAAACACTAAAGATAACTTTTGGCTTCTAAACCAGTGAATAATCCTCCTTTTAGGAAGACTCCTTTCTGCTACATAGTAAAACTACCTCGAAAGGATAAACAGGAGATTTGTGTTGCTTTCATTCTTCTAACCTGCAAGAAGCTATGTAATAAGTCTAAAAACAAAGAGGTCGTATTTAATGATACTTTAAAGTCTTCCTTGCCATATTTGTTCACTTCAGGAAAAATGGCATTTAAGTTTACCAGAATCAAATAATCCTATTGTTTTTATTCCAGACAAGGTAGTGTGGTGACTTACAAGGCTGCATATTCCTTTACACAGACAAGAGATCCCCAAGTCCTATTAGCCAAGTGGAGAAAGCACTCCAAATGCTTGGCTGAAATTCCAAGAAACTTTAAGATTCATTAGTGTTGTATTTCTTTTATCCCTAAGTGACTTCGAAATTCTTTTTGATGAACAATGGCCATAACCAGAGTGAGAAGAACTCTGTGTGGGACTTACTGCTCTCTAATGCTCTTCCCGGGTCTAGAAATCTTTTGGACTTCCTTTAAATGCAACCATGTCCTCAGCTATTAGAAAATTTGATGTAATTAGACTCCCTTTATGTGGCTTTATCAGAGACAGCAGCCTGAATATAAAAGCATCATTTGCCAAAGCAGACCGTAATCTGCAGAACTGTGTTGCTGGAGAATCTTTTACTTCTCCCCAAATAGAAAGTGAGTTCCGGAGAACAAAGTACCTTGTTGTGTGCATCTTAGCATAGCCAGAGCCTAGTTCAGTGCCAGGAACATTCCAAGTATTGATAACCGGGGCTTGAGTGCCTTGCTTGCTTTTACAGCTCAGAAAATTAATTTCTCTTAGCCATCCATCCAGCTTTGTGCCAGCTTAACTCTTGGCACACTGTTAAAATCCAAAACAATCTTCAACTCACACTACCTATCACAGTGCTCCAGATAGATTAGGTATTCAAAATTCTCAAGCACTAAACATTCTATTCCTTGACATGCTCCACCCGGCTCCTTCTGTTGGGAGTCATTCTGAGCCCACTAGTTGAGAAAGCTCTTGGTGAGGTTAAAGCAAGTTTGCACGGTCTCTTGCCAATCAGATGATGACCCATATCCACCCCCACTCAATTATGTCTGCTTGAGCACCAACCCCCAAGGTACCCTGTTGATCAATATTGGGAGTGACTTGTCCCCTTATTCTGGCTCTGGTATGATGACTGCACCCTGTGAAGGAACTTATTGTGGGAACTTCTTCTTTTATGATTATGGGAACAGACATCGTGTCTACAGCAGGTCCTGTTTCCCTCCATACTTTCCCTTGAGCTATGAACAGGCTAATGATCCTTACTCATAAAGGACTGACCTTTACGTGTACAACTCTGTTTCTATTGTTGCATTAATCCAAGATGTTTATACAGCTCAACATGTAAATCAACTAACCAAAAATGTCTCTCATGCCTTAGCTATTCAAGAAATCATAAACCTAGACACAAAGGTAAATGCACTTGAAGAGGCTATTCTGTGTATTGGAAATGAGCTAAACTCTTTAAAAGTATGGTTGGCTCTCTGGTGCCATAAAGAATATAACTGGGCAATCAAGTCTTCCCTGGAAACAAAGAGCCTAACTTAGAAGGAACAGACAAGAGCAGAACATAAGTTACCACATATACCTTTGCTAACTGATGGTGTATAGCAGTCCCTTCCCTAAGGCCTACATTCCACAAACACCTTCCCTTGCCCTGGCAGCTGTGATGAAGATGGATACGAGAATCTACAGACCTGTGACTTAATCTTAGTGTTATTAAAATGTGTATGTTTCCTGTTTTTCACTAAGAATACCCTGTTATTTTCTTAGTTACTCAACCTCACTATAATTGGGGCAGTTCTGCAAGAATACTTCTGTAAAACCTGTTTCTGTACATTTTCCAAAACATCTTATCATTGAGAACTGTCCATTGTAAAATCTCCATTTTCTGATGCCATGTTAACGTTTGACCTATAAATAAAGATACCAAAACCGACAGTGCAGAGATGCCTGCCTGGTGATGAGAAAGATTCTCAGGGCTCTCTCACTCCCTCCCTCGCCGACACCATCCATCATACAGGGACCCCTGGACCTGGCTGGAGCTGGACTCTGGCGCCCTTCCTGTGCTTCTGAATGCTCTTTGATCTGTCCTTTTATTTAGCATACTGTATGCTGCATAATCTGTGGGAACCTACCCTAAAACAGGTCAATAAACCTGAAACTCTTTCTACCGATGGCTTGGACATGTTAAAAAGAAAACAGCATTGTTTTAATGATTAAATGTATCTTAATGATACATTTAATGTTAAAAATTCAAAACAAAAATAAAGGTTACCAGGAATTTACTATTTGCTTTGTCTTATAACTTGATCTTCACACCTATAACACCATACATGTCTTTTCATGTCTGCAAATACAGTTCCTGTCGAGGATCATCATGTTCTGGAATGATAGCTGGGCATAACAGCTGCATGCTGAAAGAACATATCTTACTTTGCACTCCCCATCTATGAACATCTGGGCTGTGCCAAAATTTTGACTTTTAAAAACAATAAATGTTTTTATAAAACTGTCTGTTCACAATTGTGACCCAAGGGTAAATTCCTAGTGGTCTGTTTTCCAGGTTTATAAAGGTTATAAAGGATTTTGGGAGGACATATGGACAAACGTGAAGCCCATATCATTCTATGTTTCTACAACAGCAAATTCCACATTTCATGGATTCATTGATTTCACCTTGTAACATCTTTGAAATCTGAATGCTCCTTATAATTTACGGCATGTCACAGTCACTGCTGTTAGGTGGCTCTTGGGACCTGCTTACCACTGCCTGAGTCACACTGCTACAGCACTTCAGCCAGAAAACTACTTAGGGACCATTTCAGGAAGGTCTAGAAGTGTGGACTATCATCTGAAAACATTTACAAATCTTAAGAACATGGCACCATTGGGACGCCTGGATGGCTCAGTTCATTAAGCATCTGACTCTTGGTTTTGGCTCAAGTCATGATCTGAGTCAATGTCATGAGATGGAGTCCACTCTGGGCATGGAGCCAGCTTAAGATTCTCTGTCTACTTCTCCCTCTGCCCCTTGCTCACTCATGTCTGTGTGTGTGTGTGTGTGTGTGTGTGTGTGTGTGTGTGTCTGTGTCTGTGTGTCTGTGTCTGTCTGTCTCCAAAAACAAAAAGAAGGTAGCAACATTGAATCTTAGAAACAGTGCCAGAGGCTTGGAAGAAAATCCAAGCAGAGCCCTCTTTTATGAAATACCACACGCTCAAAGCTCTTGATGGTGCAGATAATGGTGAAAAAGCAAGGATGTTGAGGCTCTAAGCTGAAAAGTGATTTAGAAGTGTTGCACTCATTGTGAAGAACTTTTAGAAAATAACCAGCTAAACCAACTTGTTTTGCTTATATTTTCCTCCTTATGTGTCTAAAGGAGTGATTTATGGTTAAAATCTTTATCTAAAGAAGAAGATCTTACAAGAATTATAAAACAAAACTCTAAGACAGCACGGTACACTAATTTACTGGGCATTTAAAAAAAACTTTTTTAAGTACATGAAATAATGTTGGGCCTTAATACTGACAACTATAGTCCCTTTGTAAACTGCTTATTCTTATACTTTTGGCACATTTTTCTATTGAGATGTTTATTATTTCTGATTATTTTTGTGGCAATTCTTTATAAATTAAGAATATTAAGTCTTTGTTTGATCTAGGTCATGCAAACATTTTTCTCAGTTTATCCACCACATTAACTTAATGGCATTTTTGTTTTTTGTGGGGTTTTTTTTTGCAATTCAGAGAGTCATTCAACTGGTAAGCAATGGCAGCCAATTTCAGATTTGATCAGATTTTATCAGTCTTCTTCAGGCATCTCCCTCATGAAACTTCTTCATAGACAGGAGAAAACCACATACATAGAAATGTCACACTGCTAGAAATAACTCCAATTATTAGTATCAGCATGCACTGAAAATTATAGGACACTGGAGACCTGCATCCAGTTCCTGTCTTTGATCACATTCCCCACCCCCCACCCCCAAGAATGACATTAAAGGTCTTTCCAGACCACTGTTCATTTTGAGGTTACTTCACAGCTGCTCAGTGCTAATAATGCCATTGGCAAAGGCAGTACAAAGCTGGTTGATGAGAAATGACTTCTGATAGTCACTCCTCAGAATACTCCAGCTTTCTGCCTCTCTCCTTGTCAGCGTACAGGCCTCCTGATGCCCCAGTGGGCCAGACATCCCTGGTACAGCACACAAGCACAGCTGGTCTCTGCCAGCCTGACGTCCGAGCACAGCCTGATTGCTGCGTGGTGGGCACTGCCCTGAACTAGGAGTCTGGAGTCATGGGTCCTAACTTTGGCCTTGCCTCTAACCAGAGGTGCGAACTTGGAGAAATAATTGTACATTTCCGGGTCTCAGCCTGCTCATCTTTATGACAGGAGGAAGCAGAATATGGGATCTCTACAGTCTTCCCAATGCCCACATTCTGGTTCTATGGTACATATCTGATCAACTCTCCTCATTTGCTGCCCCAATAATAAAAAAAATAGGGAGGCAAACCATAAGAGACTCTTAAATACAGAGAACAAGCTGAGGGCTGCTGGAGGGGTATTGGGTGGGAAGACAGGCTAAATGGGGAGGAGCATTAAGGAGGGCACTTGTTGGGATAAGCACTGGGTATTGTATGTAAGGGATGAATCTCTGAATTCTACTCCTGAAATCATCATCACACTATGTTAACTTGGATTTAAATAAAATTAAAAAGAGGCACCTGGGTGTCTCAGTCCATTGAGTGTCCAACTTCAGCTCAGGTCATGATCTCACAGTTTCTGAGTTTGAGCCTTGCATTGGGCTCTGTGCTGACAGCTCAGAGCCAGTTTCTGATCTTCTATCCCCCTCCCCTCCTCTGCCCCTTCACCACTTGTGCTTTCTCTCTCTCCCTCAAAAATAAATTTTAAATAAATAAGGGGCACTTGGGTGGCTCAGCTGGTGAAGTGTCCAACTTCGGCTTAGGTCATGATCTCATGGCTCATGAGTTCGAGCCCTGCGGGAGGCTCTGTGCTGACAGCTCGGAGCCTGGAGCCTGCTTCAGATTCTGTTGTCTCCCTCTCTCTCCAACCCTTCCTGACTCGCGCCCTGTGTCTCTCAAAAATAAACATTAAACATTTGTTTTAATAAATAAAATTTAAAAATAAAATAACCATAATAATGAATTCAAGTGTGTCCTCCAAAGGTGCTCTTCTTAAATGTTTTGCTATATTGTCTCTCTTACATTAAGAGAGAGCAGTTTGATCTGTGTTTCCCTTCCTCATTACACAAGGACTGGGTTGACTTGAAAGTCAAGGCTAGAAACCTCAAAAAGTTTCATTAGACTTCAGACCCACTCACCTCAGTCAGCATAGCTTGGTTGTAAAAAAGGCATGTCGAATTATTTTTCCAGTTGTTTTTACCAATCACAGAGATACAGTTCTTCCACCACTTCCTTAAAATATCTATTCTGAAATTACCTAATCCTGCCAGGAGTTTTATTTCTGAAACACAGCCTTCTGGGGACTCTTCCCCTTTCTACTGTCCCCATATCTCATTACTTTTGTTCCTCATGTAATTATAGTAAACACTAATCCCAAGATTGTATTACTTGTAGCTTTAATATAATTTTGTATGATGATTGCACTTCTCATTCTTGCTGGTATAAAAGAGTGAAATAAATAGTGCTTTCCAAGGACTGGCACCAGAATTACTCAGAAAACAGGAAAGATCTCTGACTGGGGCAGGAGACGAAAGGACTCAAGAGCAGAGCACCTGCTACTTCCAAAGCTTCAGGAAAGTGGGTGAAACTGGTCCACAACAAACTGGGAGAGAAATGGGCGGTTCTGAAGCCGGCAGCTGTTGAAGAGAGAGGAGAGAGAGAAGCCAGGGGAGGAGGCCCTTCTGGTGAGTCGTGGTCAAAATCTTCCACAGCCACCATGAGAACACTAGTCCATCCTTGAGCCTCACACCAAACATGAAGAGAAGTCTACTGAGAAACACATGAGAATACAGAAAGGCTGGGAAGGATTATTTTTGACTTCTAAGATAATACCAGTTTCAGGGGAACAGGGAACAGAGAAGCCAGCTTGAACACAGGGCTCTACCATGAAGTGACTCGACATAACAAAGAATATAAAGTTAATTAGAAAAAAAAAGAAATGAAAGCTTTCAAGAACAAAAATATCTAAAATTCAGTATTGAACCATCTAGTATGTAATACGAGCCCTCAGATTTTGAGTAAAATATGGTACACCAAAATGTGATTGAGATATTGTGTGCATGTGTTATATGTTTTAGTAAGGTCTTTGTCTTTGCAGGGAGGTGGTGGGGAAGGTGCAGTAGAGAGAAAGAGACTGAAACCTGATTAGGCTTGGATCAATGTGGTGTGACACAGACATCAGCAACAATCTCCTAACAACCAGGACAATATTAAGTTCCCTGGAAAGCTCAAATCATCTCAGGGAAGGATTTAAACTTTTATAAGACATAGAATGAAAATTCAAATCAATACAACATAGACCTCAAGGAACTGAGAGTCCCTGGTTGACATCTGGATTTTACTTCTTTACCCAAATACTGTTTTCATAACTTTATAGCCTGCTAGTTATGTTCTGGTCTTTATATATTTATGAACATCTCCAAGGTCTTTCAAAATCTTTCCTAAAGAAGGCAGTAATTTCCATAAAAAATTAAGTGTATAATTTTTTCTTGCAAGAACATGGTGAGAGATTTTTATCTCTAATTGGAGAGAATTCTGGAATAGATTCTAGAATCTTTTCACTAATAGAAAAGAGTAATATTTTTTCTATCAAGTTCAAAGTGATAAACACAAATATTGTGTATCTACCTTTTAATAATTAATGGCATCAAGGATGTTCAGACCTTCATATCACCAACTGATCCAATACAATACAAAGGCCATACAAGAACATGATTTCACTGCACCTTTTCCTTTTGACATTTACAAGCCTCACCAATTCCTAACCTGGGAGTCATCTGATTGAGAGTACTGCACAAGGATGTGTGCTACAGATTTAAGATAAGCTTTCAAGCATATCTACAAAAGGTCTTTTCTTCAAACCAGTTCTCTATCAACACTGTTAAATATCTATTAGGATTTGACTGCTTAGCTTACCCTACAAAAAAAAAAAAAAAAAAAAAAAAAAAATTAGAGTGGCCCAAAGACATAGAATTTAAGAAACAAGAAAGGAAAGCAATAATCCATGTATGAAAGAACTGCTCCCTGATCCTTTCCTAAAGGTCATGAACACCATTCAGCACAAATACCCGGCCATTCAGCCACCTACCTAGCCACGAGCAGTAGGAGGCTCCTTGTTTCCATTTAAAATAGGAGCTAATGTCACATCCATCCCATAGTTGGGAAATTCTTACATGAGTGATAATGTTCACAAGCAGAAATATTCTCATCCAGAAACCACTCTATGGTGCTCCTGCTTTCCTGGATCAGTTGGACATCAACCCAGTGACTGCAACTACCTGTGTGGCTCAGAGGTCTACAGATAATCCATAAGGAAGTGTCTTTTAACTTCCAAATTCATAACGCCATGGTGGAGAATATGCATCTTATACCACAGAATGAACCATACACCATTTTACTAAGAAGCTGTCTCAAAAGTAACTGAATAATAAATGTAAAACTAAAAACTAGAGAGAAGTAGAGTGGGGTTCCGGTGTCCACGTGATGCCTGCTCACAGAGTGTGGAGGGCCCAGCGTGGTCATGGTTTCTAGTTCACAAGCTTCCCGCCAGATCTTCCATCAAATACTCATCACTGCCTTCTCAGACACTTTCAAAATGAGATGCTAACTGTATACTTTTAAGTTTATTTATTTATTTTGAGAGTGACAGAGATAGCATGAGTAGGGGACAGGCAGAGAAATAGGGAGACAGAGAATTCCAAGTAGGCCCCACACTGCCAGCACAGAGGTCAACACGGGGCTTCACCTCATGAACTGTGAGATCATGACATGAGCTAAAATCAAGAGTAGAATGCCTAACTGACTGAGCCACCCGGCGCCCCACTAACTGCATACTCTTCATCTCCTCATCTTCTAGGATTTGGTGATTAAAGTACAGAGCCTTTCTCCTTTACTGTGCAAGGTCCGTCAACTGTACTAATACTGCTAGAGAGATTCTGGATCCCATTTGCTACTTCACATGCAATTACATTGCCAGAGACCCTTCTTTGACGTGAACACACAGTCCTCTGCCTCTGATAAGAGCTATAAACATTTCTGCACAATCGAGGGTGTGTTAGAGATCTTCTTGGCTTTTGTCGGCAAAGACTAGCCTCTGAGTTGTAAAGACTCTTCTGTACCCAGAAGCCCTTCTGCGCAAGCTTCTATTAGCAAATATGTTGGTGGAAGCAGGTATCAGCCTGCTTCCGAACTACTCGGTACAGGGGAGAATACAAATGGACACAATGCTTGACACTTTAAGCATTTTTACAGAGAAAAAAAACCATGGTGAATCACTGGAATATTATCTATAATCTTAGCTTTTAAACCCATTGTGACCTTTCACACACATACATGGGTGTATGCTATATACATTTTGCAAAACAATAGCTACCCATACACATGCAGTGAATTCTAATTCTTTTCTGTTTCCTATTTGAGAGTTTGAATAACTTTCTAAATTTATCTTTTGAAGTGAAGTTAGAAAAAAAGTAATATAAAAGGTTAATGAGACAGGTGGAAGTATAATTGAATTCATGTATTGAGAAAAAAACTCAGAAACACCAGTGTGGAAGTTTTATATGTCAAGTTGTGTTCTCTTAAGTATCAGGGTGATTTTGTTTACACAAAATTCCAAACACAAAGGCCTGGGGATATCCACTTAGCTTTCATTACATGACAAGGCAGTAAGGCTGCAGGGAGAAATAAGTAGTGTTTTCCCTTCAATTCTGAATAAGCCTATAATAATTTAACAAGTGTACACTGCAACAGGGAAATAATGGAGACAGTACGTTCTGATCAGGGATTAGAAAGAGAAGCAAATGGGTGATAAGGTTTGAGGGCACAGGAGGAAGGTCAGGTTTGCTTGATTTTAGCACATCACCTAGTTGGTTCAACCCTGAGACTGTCTGGCAGCTACAGAGCACAAGAGGAGAACAGAGACTCCTACAATTCAGGTCAGAGTTCACTAGTAAAGATCCAAGAAAGATCTACTCATTCATACGATGTGGGTTCCAAGCATAAGCACGAGAGCCATCTTCCCATCTGGTTATGACATCACTAGACAAAATTCTCAGCACAGAAACCTTGGTCTTGAATCATCTCTAATAAAGTCAAGGGCAGTCAGGGCTGAGGAGTAACTCAGCAGAAGAGCTATGAAATGTTTCCATTCTTTAAGAAAAGAGTTAATTAAAAGACTACAAGTTCACAATGACTAGATTTTACCTTAGTTCTCTTTATACATTAAGAATGATGCATTCAAGACTGATGAATGTGGGGGGAGGGAGGAGATGGGCATGGAGGAGGGCACTTGTGGGGATGAGCACTGGGTGTTTTATGGAAACCAATTTGACAATAAACTATTTGTAAATAAATAAATAAATAAATAAATAAAATTTAGTTAGTTAAAAAAAAAAAGAATGATGCATTCAAGTTTGAGCAAAACTTTGTTTCCTTCCTCTCAATAATAGTTTAAAGATTCCATTTAGTGTCCCAAATCCAAATTAGCTGCAGACATAAAGACCCCAATTGTCAGCCTATTTTGGGGGGGGGGTGAGTAATCCTTGTTAAAATGCCAGTGTTTGCAATGGCCTATACAATGATCATTCAAATTATGAATTGTCTATAAATGTTTCTATCTTTGTACGGTTGGAAAGGAGGCCAAAGTTGAAATCATTCCAGTAAGGCCCAAATAGAAACTCGGACACTTCCAGCACCATCATGGTGGTAACACTCACACATACCCCTACCTCTCTACTTCAACTGCAATCCAAGACATTATCTATCCCCGTCATGATCTGGCATCCAAATATTAATATGACAACTGTATTTTGCCCTCATTTTTATTATCCCAACACTGTAGGCTCCTTGTTTAAAAAGTTAAGTTAAATTCAGAGAGTCCTATGAATTCTATATATTCCATACAACTCACCATTAACACATTTCTTTCTGGAGATTTAAATGCCAGGATTAGCAATGCAATACCAAATCCATACCCATAGATAAATAGGAATAGGCCTCTGTGAATGTTTTATATATTAAAGGATTTCTCCAGGCTGGCTTATTTATCTATTACATGCCCTTGGGCAAATCTAGAAAAAAAAAAAAACACTTCCAAATTAAGGATTAACTGGATAGGAGTTTTGGGATCATCTAGTCCAAGTGTATCATTACATGTCAAATCCAATAGCCTCGGGCCCTTGACCTCTTAGGATATGGTACTGTTACATACCTCTTTACTGAAATTCACTCATTCCTAGGTTCCCATAATTTTAGTCATTTTGGCTGTCCTGTAACCAAAAAGTTCCTTTCCACTACCAATCTCCATGATACCGTCCCCTGCTCCCAGGCTTTATCCTCCCCTTACAGCAACTCCAGTGGTGGTCCATACATCCTCATTGCTTCAACTGTCAGGAATATATTAGTGGCACCAACCTCAGCATGCGCCACCAACACTCTCAAATGTAACACACCCAACGCTGAATCCACATTTTCCTTCCAAACCTCCTTTTGCTTATACTCCCTTTTTTTATGTTGTTCATCAATCACCCAGCCCAAAATGTCATTTAGTCCACCTTCATATTCAGACACTAATTTCTAGAAATTATTTCTGAAATCTCTAGACCATTGTTATCAGCCTTATAATTAACATCTCCTAAAATCAATGTCTCCTATACACACTCTTTGGTACAGTTAGCACAATTATTTTTTTAAATTTTTTTTCTAATGTTTGTTTATTTTTGAGACGGAGAGAAACAGAGCATAAGCAGGGGAGGGGCAGAGAAAGAGGGAAACACAGAATCCGAAGCAAGCTCCAGGCTCTGGGTTGTCAGCAAAGAGCCTGATGCAGGGCTCAAACTCATCAACTGCGAGATCATGACCTGAGCTGAAAACAGAAGCTCAAGCCACCCGGGGGCCCCAGAACAATTATTTTCTAAAGCAGAGCTCTGACAATGTCTGCTTAAAAGACTTTAATGGTTTCCCATCACCTATAAGGAAATGTCCAACATCCTCAGCAACCTTCCCGTCTCAAGCTAGTTTTTAGTCACATCTCACCCTAAGACCACCTACTTGTCACTCTGGTCCTTTCACCTTTTCTCAATAATCACATAAATGGTTTCCTTTGCTTAAAATGCTCCCACCTTTACTTTCCTCACAATTCTGCTTATTTTAAAATGTTACTTTCTCTATAAAATCTCCCTCAAATCTCTAGGTCACTTAATCATTTCTGAGTGCTCCTTGGTACTCTGTTCACACTAATAATATCACACATCAACTCCACCCTCTTTGTCAGTTAGACGGTAACCTGCTTCAGGAAAAAAGTGGTATATTGTTCTTGGTATGACTAAGATTTAATATACCTGCACTTAGTAGTTGCTCAATTAATAGCCACTAAGTAAATACATAAACACAGTGAAAAATGCTTTCTAATTAAGATGTGAAGTTGAGTCCTACTTTCTCTAGAACTCAAACTCTGAGCTTCAATTCCTTCACCTCTGGGATGAGATAACAGTATCTTTTCCACCTATGAAGTGCTATTATAAGAATAAATGAAATCAAATAGAAGTACAATGTTAGTTACAAACATATTAAGTATGATCTAAGAGTATGATCTTTTAATGTTTGTTCCTTCACTGAAATATAACTAAGGTTAAGAAGAGATTCTATACAGGGGCACTTGGGTGGCTCAGTGAGTTTAGTGTCCAATGCTTGCTCAGGTCATGGTCTCACAGTTTGTGGGATTGAGCCCCATGTTGAGCTCTATGCTGACAGTACGGAGCCTGCTTGGGATTCTCTCTCTCTCTCTCTCTGCCCTCCCACAGCCCCCACTCACAAGAGCACACACATGCTCTCCCTCAAAATAAACATGTTTTAAAAATTAAAAAGAGAATTCTATAGCCAATGCCCAAATTGGGAATCAATATAAACACAATGAAGAATAGGTTTTAGTTATTTTATCTGTCACAGCATTCAGTGTTTCTAGAAATTAAAGGTGACAAATTTAATGTGATCTGTCCGGCACTAGGATACAAGGTATTAGCAAGTAGAAGCACTAGATTATAAAAAATAGGCTTCTGATAAAACAGACGTGAGTCCTAGTGCTACATACTCCTTTGCTGTCTTATTAGCAAATGCTATTATCGTGATTATATGTGTAAATGCTTTACATATATTAACACATTTAATTCTTATAAGAATCCCAGGAAATATAGCCTCTTATTCTCATTGTTACATACAAGGAAACTGAAACAGGGGTCAGTTAACTGTCCTGAGTTAACTTGTCCCGGGGAGCAAAGCTATTAGGGGGCAGAACTGGGATCTGTGTCCGTACAGACTGGTTCTAGTCTGGCTCTAACCAGAGAGCCATGCAGCCTGTCTCAATAATGGCGTGACAGGCCAGCACAACGCCTGACCCACAGTAAATTCACGGCAAGTGTTAGTTTCCTTTTGCTCGAGGAATGAGGACACACGTATTGGACATGAGGGCTGTGACATCATCTCCCAATAATACTCCCATGCCAGGTGGGCTCCATGGAAAGGGGACTGTCTGTATCGCGTACTACCTTCCTTACTACAAGAACAGAACGTGAGAACAGTAGAAGAGATCAAACCATTTTAACTAGCTATTAATTCATCCATTCAAATGGGATAGAGTTTGTTCTTCATTGAATCGTTAAAATGTCGCTACCCTGGGCAGAGGCAAAGACAGACAGCTCACCAGTTTTGTTCTTTCAGCTCTCCTGGCTGTCTTTTGACAAATCCCAACACGTCAATTACATCTTCTATGACAGCCAGCGTGGTTCACTTTGTATGAACTGGATTTTCCTTCTCCCTACTCTCTCAGTGAGTTGTTACAGTTCCCTCTTAGCATACCATTCGTGAAGGAATGGTGGGGACATGCTCTCCACACAGAGCTCACATCTCTGTAGTGCTCTTGGCCTGTGCCTGCTTCAGACCCAGGGAGCCCATTTGATTACAAGGGCTGGGGCCAACCAGTCTTCTTCAGAATTCCTACAACTGGGTTAATTCTCACATGCCCTAGTTGGTACCAGAATGCTTTTAATTGTTGTGTTAAGAATACTCTTCTAGTTTTAATATGGACTCTTTTAAAATAAATTCCATGTCTCTCCACTGTCCACAGGATTCTTAGATTACATACTGGTACATTATCAATATTTCATAATCCTATACTTAATAATTTAAAGGTTCTACACTAAGTGCTTTACATTCGAAAATTCTCACAAGTTATGACATAATAAAGTTCAATTCTATGAAGACTTTTTGTTACATTTTAATATCTCTGAAATCAAGATGCTTCTTCTAATCAATACCATGTCAAAGTGGTGATATGGTTTTTTCCCAGCGTACAATAGATATTCTTACATCTTAAAATCAGTAGTATTTTAGAGTCAATAAAATTTGCCAACTACCATGTTGATTGCCATTTTAAAGTTGAGGCTCAACATGTTCAAGGATTTGCCCAAGATTCACTGTTTTTACACAGCAACCTACGTAAACATAATTGCACGTCCATAGAAGGAACTTTATCTTCTTTTTAACAGTTAATTGCAGCATGAAGACAGGAAATGGATCCCATTACATGTGTCTGCAGATCAGGCTCTGGAGTTTCACTGGCGCTCAAGTCCCAGTTCTGCCACTAAACTAAGAATGTAATTTGGGGTCTGTTACCTAAACTTAATAATCTCATCTGTCGTCCAAGTAACCTAATCCTAGCGGGCTTCAGAGAGGATTAAGTGAGATAATCTATGTAAAAGCTCACAGCACAATGAGAGACGCATAGTGGTCAATGAGTGGAAGTGATAATTTCATAAAATAAGGGGGCATAAAAGGAAATAGTTAGGTCTGCTCTGCTCTTTATCCCCAGCCCAGTTTCATTCCAAATAATAGGATACCATTACCATGACTCTGTTCCTATCATCTAAAGCACATTTTGTACGGGATATATTCTAGTTCCAAACGTGGAGAGGTCCGCTGCCCTTTCTAGCTAGCGCTCTGCACTCATTTCAGTTCTATACATCATTCTGAGCATGTGCTTTGAGTAAGGTCCCGTCCTTTTTGCAGGTGGTATGAAGGAAGGAAGGGTATAGAAGGAATTACCCTGCCCTCTGGCCACTCCAAATCTAATGATGAGGATATACAAACATAAGATTCACGATAAAATATGGCAAATGCTTTAAAACAAGTACAGATGAAAAGTCTACTTACGAACATGTAAGGAAGAGTTCACATCTTACAGGGAGCCTAAACAATTCCCTCAGAAAAGAGGAAGCATTTAAGACAGGCAAGATAATGGCAGATCCTAGGGGAATCCTAGGAACAGAAATGCGGAAGCAAAAACAAAAGGGCTGATTTCTTTTTCTACCTATGATGAGCAGACCATAACAGAGTAACTCTCCCATCTACAACAGAAGTTTTTTTTTTTAATTAGGGGCACCTGGGTAGCTCAGTCAATTGAGGGTCCAACTCTTAATTTTGGTTTAGGTCATGATCTCATGGTTTGGGAGATGGAACTCTGAATCAGGCTTTGCGCTGACAGAACAGAGCCTGCTTAGGAGTCTCTCTCTCTCTCCCTCCTTCTCTCAGCACCTCCCCTGCTTGCTTACTCTCACTTGCTCTCACTCTCTCAAAATGAACAAACATTTAAAAAAAAATTGAACAAATAACAATTTAAGATCATGAGAGTAACTAAGGCAATAAGAACATGAGGGGCCAATAGCCTAGAAAGAAGGAAAATCCACTAAAGGGAGCTCTACATTTTCTGCCTTTTTCCCTACCTGGGGAATTTGTGAAATAAGATCTCAAATTATTGTGACCAAACAGAAAGCAGCAGCTTGGGACTTGCTGCAATCTTACAAGTTGGGGGAGGGGGAAAAAAAAATCAAATTTCAAGGATAACTAAGTTGCCAGGCTTGAGAGAGCAAGCACTGGGGATAAAAAAGAACCAGAGTACCTAGAACATTCTGCATGCAATTTCCTCCTGAGGTTGCTGATGACTCCTGAGCTGTTCATTATCAGAGGAACATGCTTTGAAACCAATCAGAAAGAAACTGATCAGAGGCTATAAACCCAATCAGCTACTTTGGCAATCTCAGCCTAACAAAGGGCAAAATCTACTCTTCTGGATCCACCACGTAGGAGGTTATCTTGTAAGTAACCTGAAGGGCCATGCCCTAGGTAAAAACAGACCAGGGGGCACCTAGGTGGCTCAGTGGATTGAATGTCTGACTTTGGCGCAGGTTATGATCTCATGGTTCGTGCGTTCGAGCCCCATATCAGGCTCACTGCTGTCAGCCTGTCAGCACAGGGCCTGTTTCAGGTCCTTTGTCCCCCTCTCTCTGCCCCTCCTCTGCTTGTGCTCTCACAAACATAAACATCAAAAAAAAAAAAAAAAATACACATCAGAAATTAACCAATTCACAAAACCTACTATGTACAGGACAGAAGTTACAGGGCCAACAATGCCAATAGCACCAAGGTAAAGGATTCTAATCCACAGAAAGTGGGTTTCTACACCTTTCACAGAAAGCAGCCAAGGCAGTTTCCCTCTCAACTACACTTATTCTCTGCTGTGTGGTCTCCAGTAAGGCAAACTCTTAGGGCCTCATGGGTTTCATTGATAAAACGATTAATTCATACTTTTTGTCAACAGAATAAAATGATCAAATTTGATGATCTCTAAAATCTCTCAGTAACAACCTATTTCTATTTTATGGTTAATTAAAAAATAATAGAAGACCTGGGTAATATTGATAATACAGACAAAAACAATTACAAATCCACTGACCAACAGGCAAACAGAAACTCACACTAGATGGGTGTTTCTGGCCTGCTTGCACTTGGGGAGATTTGTGCACAAGGTAAAACTATGTGTGTTTGTGAAGAAAAAAAAAATTAGGAGTACTCTTACCAATAAGAATCTTACAAGTAGAATACACTAGGAATTAGTTAAAATAAGCAAAAAAAAAAAAAAAAAAAACACTAAAGATAGACAAGTGAATTACTGAGCATGAAGAACCACAAACCTAATTAAAGAAAATCTTATTTAAAATCAAGGGTGTAGCAATTTAATGAGCAAGCAAAACTGTTCTGGGATTATATGAATCAGACAACACCCAAATCCAATTAAAATGCTAAACTATAGACCATCTATATATACACACATACATACACGTTTTCAAATCCTGTAATGATGGGAAATGCCATTCTTTTATTTTGACCTTGAAATATTGTTCTGGTAAATGGGATTTGGTATTGGTTTGCAATTACAAAAAGTAATTACAAACTTTAGGAAAATCACAGTAGGATAAATGTGAAGGGAACGATTTGTTTATAAATCATAAACTAAAATAACTAAAATTAACATTCTGTGGACCCTTTTACTTTAATAGCATTAGCAGACAGGGGCTTGACGCAATTCTCTAAGAACACAGTCGTTTTTAACTAATGGGAATAAATCCCTCAAACTAGAACTATTCTTTACCAAATTTACAGACAAGGACTATAATGTACCAAAAAGACATTACCATATCCACAGGGGACAAGACTTGACTTGTAGAACAATTAAATCCCTAGTAATTTAGATCTTATACTTCAATAAGAATTATTTCTTGTGCAACCAAAGAACTGCACGGCTGCAGATATGCAATAAATTTAACAATGGCAGGGTAAGTTTCCCAATTTTTATGGGAGACGGTGTTTCTCTGCAGCTTATCATCTGTAAAGAAATTTTTCCCCTCATAAAAAAGTACACTGACACGAAAATTAGTAGAAAGTCAAAAGAAATCCTACGTGCCTCACAATATAGTTGAAATTTATATAGATCTGGATTAAAATACCAGCTTTGGTTTTGTCCATCTGTGACTCTGGGCAAGTTTCCAAAACACAGGGTCTATGAAAGAAGTAAAGTACGAAAGACACCTTATGCAAGTGCCTAGAACCTCATGTGTTCAGAACGAGCATCCATTCTCTTCCTTCTAGTATTTATTCAATCTAACAAGGATTTGCTAAGTTCTTCTAATGAACAAGGTGACAGATGTAATATATAAGCCTGGAACTAGAAGAGGTGATTTGTATAAAATAAGTCTGGTCTTATTCAAAAAAAGGAAAGACTTTTCCGCAGTCATCTCCCACGAGAAGAGAAGATGGGGCATGTGAGAAAAAGCGCAGTGGCTATTTAGAATGGCCATGTGGAGGCTGATGGGCTCCCCAGCTATTGTCTAGCCACCTCACTTGCAGCTCTTGACATGTCAGCCCTCTGCAGGCCCTGATCCCTGGGGAACTGGTGTCAGGCCTGCTGAATATCCCTACCTCATGAATACCAAGGCACAGTCCGACTTGGTCCATCACTGAGTTGCTAGACAACAAAGCAAGTGGAGAGGATTATGTCACACCCACTTGCTTTTGAACCCTCCTGTCCCAACCCACCTTGGCAACTGAACCCAAGCTTTGGATGAACCTGGCTCCCATTGCTTCTCGGCCTTTTGGTGAAGATCAAGCGGATGATCCTGGTTCATTGTGTCTCAGGTTTTTCTCAGCCTGGAGTACAGTTAAAGAACAGTGAACACTGTACACTTACAGAAGACTTGTCACATGGTGTGGACATAGGAGCTTATTCAAACTGCCTATCAGCTACAGAAAGGAAGCCTGTCCGCTTCACCAGAAATTCCCATTCCCTGAAAAGGATGGACGAACTCTGGGGCAGACTCACCCAGAAGCACAGGACAGTGGAATGAATGCTTGACGAGGACCACTCCCCCTACCAATCAGTCTCCCTTGTGATAACATATCTTTTCTAGAAATATGGTAGTTAACAAAGAGGCCAAGCAAGGTAATGGCCTATTTCAGGGCTATTGTTCCTATGAAAAATGTCAAAGGAATCAAATCTATCAATCACTCAAAGGACAGAGTTTGAGCTGCTGTTTTCTCATTCAAGTTGTTCTGGTGGTAAAAGTGATGAGATGCAAACAGGAAACACAACAGAATAGATGTGCATGAGTCAATGAACTGCAATTGTTTTAGCATAACAGTGACAGCATGCACTGTGTTCCAATATCTTAACCTTCTCAAATTTCATTTTAATGCCAAAATATCACTTATTCTGAAATGCACAAACTGTACTTTAGTAATTATGTGCCATCTTTTTAAGGACTAAATATAAAAATAACGAGCAGGCTCATGGTTATGCTATGGTTCAAAATGCCTCTAAGGTTCTAATTAGCTTCACTAAAGAAAATGGCTTTTTCCCCCTCTTACCCACAAGGTAATATCTTTTTCACAATATGACTAAATTAATAAAACACAGAAGCCTTCATGAGTAATAAGCTAAGATATACTTAATTTAGTATCTTGACAGAACAGGGAGAAAGTTGATTCGTTTCAGACAGCAGTAAGCCAAATTACAAGAGTCAAAGGGAATAAGACTTTCTAATTTAAAAGAATCGAGTTTTAATTAGGTGAATGGTTTTTCAAGGCAGTTGTAGGGGTGAACAGGATGGAAGAGACTAGAGACTTTTAATCTATGGAACTCGGATTGGATGTAATAGAGCATCACTTTATGTTTTTCCTGAGCATGGCCCTAGGAGAGGGACACTTACCTCTCCTGGGCAGGCTTAGCGTTTGCCAAGGTGAGCCTCATAAGATGCGGATTATTTCTTTTAAATGCTTGGTGTAAAGGCTAGGTACCTCCCACCAGGTGAATGACATCAAGATAGGTCATGATTGACCAGAATAGGTATTACCACAGATGGGAAATCATTGAAGAAACCTGTGGTTATCACGGAAAGGGACTGGAGGCATAAAGCACCTTCACTCAGGAATCTCACAGTCTAGGAGCACCTGGGTGGCTCAGTCGGTTAGGCGTCTGACTTCGGCTCAGGTCATGATCTCACGGTTCGTGTGTTCGAGCCCCGCATCGGGCTCTCTGCTGACAGCCCAGATCCTGGAGACTGTTTTGGATTCTGTGTCTCCCTCACTCTCTGCCCCTCCCCCACTCATGCTCTGTTTCTGGCTCAATAATAAAGAAAAACATTTAAAAATTTTTAAAAAGGGAATCTCACAGTATAGTAGGACAGGTAGCCAGGTAAGGAATTAATTTCTCAATAAGATGGGATCAGTTTCCTATAACAAATGCATTTATGAAAGAAACGAAGAACAAAGTAATGATACAGTACATATTTTCCACAGAAAATGAACAATTATCCCTATTATGATAGGGATAATATTACCTAATTGCTTCAAACTTTACGCATATAGTTCTTAAGACTAAAAAGTAAAAGCATGCAAATACATAGAAAATTAAATTCACTCTAGAGCAAACCATAGTGCTGCAAGCAACAATTGCTTTAACAAATTCCTGTTACTCAATTTCAGAGAAAACTTAAGATTTCTCTCATAGTTTTCTCATTGCCCACAGGGTCACAGTTTGGCATATCTCACTGGTCATTTGTCATTTGTTATTTCCTTCATTTTGGAGAAATCGTGACATCCTTATTCCTGCCCCATTAACTTTAGATTCTTCTGAAATGAAGCGTGTACACAGAGAGGCAGATTCATAAGCGACACAGGTGGCATTTACCATCGACCCATAAGATTTCCTTGTGGTAACACTCAGGTTCCCTTGAAGTACCAAGTCTACCAGATGCCCAACTCCTAGTAAAGACACCTAGGCAGCACCATGCCCAGCTACTTCTTTCAGATCTCTTGCTGTATTTCATAACAGCTGACTTCAAAGGACATTTCTCTTCCATGATCTGTAAAAAGAGCCCTTGCAGACCTCCAAAGCAGAGAGCCTCAGAGCAGAGAAACACTTGTTTGTAGGTATTGGAGACCACACATCCAGGTCCCCTCAGGTACACTGGTAGGATTATAGAAGATTTCAGAAAATAAGGACTGGCTTCCTGCTCCGGACCCTCCAACATTCCTGAAGGGAGGCCAAAAGAAAAAGGCCCTTTCCATTTGCTAAGAATAATGAATAGGGAAAGGATGGTTCCCTGAGCCCCATAAGGAGGCACCTCATCAAGGGTTAAGTTCAAGTTAGGCAGTAGATGAATCCCTTTAGCACAGGCCCAGGAGGAATAGTTCTGCTGTGCACAGGATAAGAAATGAGGTTTTTAATCTCTCAGCTTTAATCTAATGTTCAATGTAAGGCAAGTGATGTGTATGTAATATAGTCATTACTTCATCCTTTAAGTGATCAATGCACCTGAAAACTTTGGATGGGTACAGGGGTGCCTGGGTGGCTCAGTTGTTTAAGCATCCGACTTCAGTTCAGATCATAGTCCCATGGTTTGTGGGTTCAAGTCCCGCGTAGGGCTCTGTGCTGACAGCTCAAAGCCTGGAGCCTGCTTCCGATTCTGTGTCTCCCTCTCTGTCTGCCCCTCACCCACCCATGCTGTGTCTGTCTCTCAAAAATGAAAAAAATATTTTAAAAAATTTTTTTAACTATGGATGGGTACATATTCTACTTTTCATTTATCTGCTCATTTTCAAAAGATATTTACTGGATGCCTTTAATGTTCCAGGCTCCAGAAATATAGCAGTTAAGACAAGAACCTTGTGGGGCACCTGGGTGGCTCAGTCGGTTAAGTGTCCGACTTCAGCTCAGGTCGTGATCTCACGGTTCGTGGGTTCAAGCCCCACATCAGGTTCTGTGCTGACAGCTCAGAGCCTGGAGCCTGCTTCAGATTCTGTGTCTCCCTCTCTCGCTGCCCTTCCCCCACTCATGCTCTGTCTCTCTCTGTCCCGAAAGTAAACTACAAAAAAAAAAAAAAAGACAAGAACCTTGTCCTTGGGGAGCTTATACCCTCCTAAGGGAGATCAACAGTAACCAAGTAAATTAATGGATGAAACAATATAATAATTTCAAATGATGATAAATGCTACGAAGAAAAATAAGGGAGAATAAAGGAGAAGAGGACGAGTAGCAGATAAACAAAACAAAAAACTCCCACAAAACTTCAGGTGGTCAGGGAAAACCCTTGATAAAGGGAACGACTGAGCAGTCTCCATGGATATAAAGGCATGAGCCATGTAAACGTCTGGAGGAAATCTGCAAAACACTGCGGGTGGCGACTGGTAACTCTCCCTGCCGACTCGAGTGATTAAACCCCATGACCCTGGCACTACCACACTGCACTTTGCTGAAAGCTATTGCCCTCAGGGTACAGGTGACAGAAGAGCAAGCTGCATTTAAAAAAATCATTTCGTTGGGCGCCTGGCTGGCTCAGTCGGCTAAGCGTCCAACTTTAGCTCAGGTCATGATCTCACGGTCTGTGGGTTCGAGCCCCGCGTCAGGCTCTGTGCTGACCATTCAGAGCCTGAAGTCTGCTTTGGATTCTGTGTGTCTCTCTCTCTCTGACCCTCTCCCACTCATGCTCTGTCTCTCTCTCAAAAATAAATAAACATTAAAAATTTTTTTAAATAATTTGGTTAAATAAGGGGTAACCAGATACATGTCTACCAGATGTTCCTAATGGGAGTCATCCTCACAGATTTCAGAAGCATAAAGAGATGTTTCATAAAGAGATAATTTGCTATATAAATAGATAATAATTATATCAAAAAAGCTGGAAGAAAGAGCCTTTGAAAGGCCCCACGGTGGCAGCAAGTTGGGCATGTTTGAGGACCAGAAAGAGGGGCTAGGAGAGAGAGAATGAGGGGAAACGTGGCTGGAAAAGAGGCTTGGACAGTAGGCAGGGACTGGGCCGGGCCAGGCCATGGGAGTGACAGCAAGACCTCTGACCTGGTTCCAAGAACGATACGCAGCCCCCAGAAGATCTGAGCAAGGGAGTGATGTCCTTTGATTTTTAAAAATGCATTCTGTCTGCTGCATGGGGAACAGATTGCAGGGGGCAGGAACGGCAGCTGGCTGTCAGCCAGCAGTGACGGCAGTCCAGGCCGAGAGCACGAGAGCTGGGATTCAGTTGGTGACAATACAGGTGGTAAGACTGGAGTCCGAGTCCCAGTGTATTTCTTTCGACAACCACCAGGGTTAACATCACATGCTCACAGTCGCTCCGTTACTCTGTTGTGTTAAGTTCACAACAGTTCTGATGGATAACACAGGAGGCTCATTCACAGGTAAAGACTCAAAGGCTTTAGGTTAATCCCTTGCTTCCTGAGCATCCAAGCCCATCTGCCCTGTGAGACTCTTAGCTCTTGGCAGCATCTTCTCCACTCTGCTCAAATCCTACAACCTCACATCACTCTCACCAACCAGAAGACTTCAAATTTCTATCTCCATACCTGTGGTGCTTTATGTCTCCCTAGGCCCTGGGTCAGGGTTCAGACCCAGGCCGACTGTGTACCAGAATGGTCCTTCCCACCACTACCCTATACTGCCTCCCAAACTGGGTAATGACAACCATGATGTGCCAAATGGGGTACTTTCTAGTTGGTAAAAATACCATGGCATCTCTACCTTTAATGCCAGAAGCCTACAATAAGATAATGACCATTTAGGGGCACCTGGGTAGCTCGGTCGGTTAAGCATCCAACTTCAGCTCAGGTCATGATCTCACGGTTCGTGGGATCAAGCCCTGCGTCAGGCTCTGTGCTGACAGCTAGCTCAGAGCCTGGAGCCTGCTTCAGATTCTGTCTCCCTCTTTCTCTGCTGCTTCCCTGCTTGACTGCTCTCTCTCTCTCAAAAATAAATAAACATTAAGAAAAAAATAATGGACATTTAGCACATTAATGAAATTTCACCCAACTTGTCTAATGATTTCTGACTCAGTTTTGTACTTTTTGACTATTACAGAAGTTTGTGTGCTTTCTTGTACTTGCCATCTGTTTATGTTCTTGCTGGTCTCTAAAATCTGGTAATTATTAGTGAATCACTAACTCATGTCTTGAAATAATACTTACTGTACACACCCTCATAGTTTTAATCACTATAAGCCTGAAATTTAAAAATTTCTCATGTAGAATTCAGCTACTATCAAAGGAAAAAATCACTATAGTTTTAAATTATTAAGAACTAGGTGGGGTGCCTGGGTGGCTCAGTTAAACCTCCAACTCTTGATCTCGGCTCAGGTCATGATCTCACAGTCATGAGATTGAGCCTTGTGTCAAGCTCTACACCAACAGCATAGAGCTGCTTGGGATTCTCTCTCTTCCTCTCTCTCTCTGCCCCTCCTTCACTCATGCTTTCTCTTTTTCTCTCTCAAAATAAACTAAAAAAAAAAAAAGACGAACGATGGAATATAAGAGGTCAAGGAGGACTGTGGATCCACCCAGTGTGGTGGCTGTCAACTCTGGCGGCACATTAGCTTCATCTGGAGCGTCTTCTGCCCACCTGACCAATTACATCAGAATTTCTGCAGGTAGGACCTGAGCATCTGTAATTTTTAAACTCCCCAGGTGATTCTAATGTGCAGCCAGAGGGGAGAATCACTGATCTAAACCAAGTCCCCCTCCAGGAGCCTCCTGCTCATCACTTTCAAATGAAGGAAAATGAGTTCCAGAGAGGGGAAGTAACCGGCCATGGGTAAAGCCAATGTGAGGCCAAACCACAAATGAAACCTGTGTTTCCAGACCCACGGTTTTCAACTTGCATTTAACGTCCCCAAGACCTTAAGGGAACAGAGGGATTCCGCCGACTGCCATCCTGATGATTCTATTACCCGAGCTTCATTTCTTCTGAGTCTCCATCTTCTGTGTCTTTCCCCAGCTGCCAAACTAGTCTAGCTTGGAGGAAAGTCCTGCAGAAGAGCTCGGCTACGATTCCACGGAGCACCAATAACTGACTGAGGTTCCTTCCCCTCCGATACAGCCAGACTAGTGAGTGAGCATACCTCTAAAGACCACTGAATGGGTCACAAAAAACCCTGCTCTACAGCTACACGTGACAAGCCTTTGACTAGTCCCATATTCAGGAACTCGACCTAAGAAACTAACCACTGATATGCACCTATTTTTAGGCACACAAGGATGTTTACAGTAGCATTGTTTATGTAGGGAGAAAGTGGGATCATCACAGAAATATTGTGGAAACAAAGACATTTCAAAATGGACCCTTAATTTTAAAAAGCCACAAAGCACATAATGTATCCCCAATTTGGTAAAAGCAAATATGTACCCACATAATGAAAGAAAGAGCAAGTGGTTGGGTTAAGGGTGGTTGTGTTATCTTCCCTCTTTTTAAATGTTCCATATTTTCAAGTTTTTCTATAAGGCATATGTCTCTCATTTAAAAGAAGAGAAAAAGATATATATTTTCTAAAGCAGCAAGACAATAAACACATGTACAGAATTGTATTTGCAACTTATTTTTGATACCCTTCTGCTTATGTCTTCTTTCCTTTTAGGCCAATGACATGAACCAGGCGCCTACTTCCTGCCACATCCTACACATAGAATAAACATTTTAGTGGGAGACTCAAATTAGAATCTCCCTGTCTGCACTTAGGTAAGTCAAAAGCTAAGAAAAATGTTAGTGTCACAGAGTATTTCTTCATGACATGAGAGACCAACATATTAACATAGTCCATCTTTCCAATCTCTGGGTTATTTAACAGACCTTAACAATATTTACTAAGCACTTTCCATGCACCAGGGACTCTCCTAGGCTTTGGAAACTGTAATGAACAAAAAATGTCTAAAAGTCCCATTTCCTGTGGCTCTTATATTCCGGTGGGAGGAGAGAGACAACAAACATGTTAATGAGAAGTAAAATGAAGAGGGGGAGGAGAGGAGAGAGAGAGCAGCGGGAGGGAGGGAGTGTGGAGGATGGTGAGTGGGGGAGGGGTGCTGCTATTTTAAATAGAGTAGCTAGGGAGTGCCTTCATGGTGAGGTCACATTAGAGAAGGGACCTGAGAGAGGCGGCCAATCCGGAGGGTATGGGGAGGAAAAACATTTCCAGCAGCTTCCTGGTAAATAAAGGGGAAAAACATCTTTCCTGTTCCACTATTCTTTGGGTCATTTGGAATTACATTCCAGATGCAGGATATAAGTTTATGGAATGGCCGCACAAATATCTTCTAGGCAAAGGGGGAGCCAAAGAAAAACTTAAGGAGGAAAAAAAGGCATGCCAACGCTCGGGAAAATCTCAAATCTTTGCCTTTTCAACAATGCTTAAGTGGACTTTGTAAAAAGCCACTTATGATGGAGAAATACCAGGCTGAGTTGGTTAAAGAACAAAACATTTCCTGTATCTTACCTAAAATATGTCTTCTATGTACTCATCATATATCTTTGCCCAGGGAAAGGACATGCAAGAGCCATGTATTCAATACAAAATTATTTCTAAACATCTTTCACCTCTATTATGAAATAGATGTTCACACATTTAACACCAAAAAGGCTAACAGTCAAATGAATAAGCCTTAATTTTATGATACAGGATGCTTATTTCTACTGAATAAGTTTTTCTAAATACCACATATACATTATGGAATAGACAAAAAAAATTTTAAGATGCTAACAGAAATCAGTTTATCACCACTGCTTTTGAAGTACAAGAAACTCAACTTTCCTGTCACATAGAAAAAATAAGAACTAGAAACAGAATCATAAATACTTGGACTTCAGTCCGTAAAGAACACTTCAGTTAAACTGTCAAGTGAATGATCCTTCAGAGCTTAAAATAAAAAATTTACATTATACTTATAGACAAGGTTTCCATTGACCGGAACCCCATAATTGTAGCTTAGTGAAGAACACTCACACAGCACAAGGCTGCCCTTCTTCATCTGGGTTTTATGTTCCCAATGAAATCCTCAAGAGCAGAGATCATCTGAATAGGATTTGAATTTCATTTTGACTCAAATTTAGCATCTCTCAATTTACATGATCAACTACACTGCATTCCAGCATCACTTCAAATCACTCAGCAGTAAGTGAAGATCCTCTTTAGAGTGTATACAAGATGAAGCATGTCCTCTAGGGATAAGCTCAGACTCTCAGGGGCTATTGAGGTATTAACTTCCTTTAGACTAAGTTTTAGGTCCAGAAATGCAATGATAATGGCTAATGTCTTTTTTCAAAAGTGGAAGCTGGGTCCTAGACAAATGAATATCACATCAGAAGCATAATTCTTCCTTCCTATAAAACTAGTAGGAAAAGTTAAAAAGTCCCAGGTTCTTTCTAAATCTTTCCAGATTTCATGGTCATAAATTCCTTCCTTTTTGAGAAGCCTGGGGATTTTTAAGAACAGAGCCATCAGGAGAGAGAAGGATGGAATTCTTACTAAAGACTGGAAGGTAGAACATAAGATTGCTTCCAAATCCCCCTGATTTGTCATGACCCGAACTAGTAAACAAGTCATACAGTGTCTTGAAATGCCCAGGCCATATTAGGTTACACCGCCAAGAATGTTATCTAACTCTGACACTGAATTATGGCTTTTAATAACAGAGTCTGGAATTCCTGGCTCTTGGATGTCTGTCTGCCACTAGAGAGACCGGTGAAGAGGTTTAGTGCCAAATAAGTAAGTATATAAATACTAAATGGGGAGGGTAACATTGTTTGGCCTGGGAGATTAAGACCAAGCAGAAATGATATTTTTCTCTTAAGGCACACGCAGAGAAGCTAGGTGGAAAACTGAGGCCCAAGCGTTTCTTAAATACTCAAATGATAGAGACTCATGAGAGCTCGGGCTTCAGAAGACCCTTAAGGCATCACCCAGTGGAACCCTGTGCATGACTCCTGCACTCAGCAACTCCACGGCGCCCTCATTCAGTTTCAGTCAGAACACAAGAGAACACTTCACCTCTCAAGGTAGCCTCTCCCCTACATAAACAGCTCTTCCATACTTATGCGCACGTCCCTTTACAAAAGAAGTCTGCGTTCTGTACTTTCTCACTAACCCTGGTTTGACTCCATAAAGCTGGGGCCCCAAACACACTGGCCTTGGGCTTGAGGCAGGGGCAAAATGAGTGGCACAGGCCGGGAGCCAGACCATAAGTGATGGGGACCAGGCCACCTAACCAGCGCAGTGCCCATATAAATGGCCAGCTGCTTTCCGCTCCAGCTGCCTATTGCCACAAGGGACACGGGTCCCTGCTGTCTGTTTCTGTGACAAAGAAAAGGCAGAAATCTGATTTTAGTCGAAACAGCTTGACTTCTGAATAGACAAGGAATAAATTACGGAGTTCAAGCAGCTCTTAGACATCAATTAATCCAAACCTCTTATTTTACAGAGGGAGAAAACAGAGGTCCAGACTAAAAAAGGGACTGACCCAAAGCCAGTTAACCAGAGGCATGTCTAGAGGAGGGGAGTCCTAAGCCTGAGGTCCCATCTCTCCCATCTCAAAAATGCAGCGAGTCAACAGCGCATTCATTCAGCCTATAGACTTGGTAAAGCGTTCTGAACAATCCGCTTTACATCGTTTCTTGTGTGCGTTACTAAGTCATCACAGTTTTTACAGTGTCCTTTCAAGTTCAGAGAGAATATGGGGCAGTAGTTACAAGTACAGACTCGGGAGATCCACTACTCAGGTTTGCAAGCCTGGTTCCACCACCTGCCACATGCATGGCCGACCTACCTCTGATATAGGTCTCAGTTCCTCGGTCTGTGAAATGGGGGTGATAATGGTACCCATCTGAGCATTGTTGTAAGAATTAAAGGAGCTAAGGGGTGCATGGGTGGCTCAGTTGGTTAAGCATCCGACTTTGGTTCAGGTCATGATCTCACAGTTCGTGGGTTTGAGCCCCGCATCAGGCTCTGTGCTCACAGCTAGCTCAGAACCTGGAAACTGTTTCAGATTCTGTGTCTCCCTCTCTCTCTGACCCTCCCCTGTTCATGCTCTCGCTCTCTCTCTGTCTCTCTCTCTCTCTCTCAGAAATAAATAAAACATAAAAAATTTAAAATAAAAGAATTAAAGGAGCTAAGACACATAAGGTACCTACAACATGCCTGACACAGAGTAGGCGCTACATGGCCAATACTATCACTTCTCAAAGAGAGAACTCCGATATACTGAAGAAGAGAGTCAATGCAAAAGTACCAATTAAAGGGAAAATGTAAGACACATACTCTAGAAAATTATGAGACCTGTAAAAAATTAATTATAGCAGCCAGTTCCTTTAAAGAGGTTAAGGCAAAGGTAGACTTTACCAATTAAAATAACAGCCACAAATGTAGCAAGAACCCATGAATTAAAAGTCTCAGGGGCACCTGGGTGGCTCAGTCAGGTGAGCGGCCAACTTCGCTGGGGTCAAGATCTCGTGGTTTAGGAGTTCGAGACCTATATCAGGCTTGCCGCTGCTGTCAGCACAGAGCCAACTTAGGATCCTCTGTCTCCCTCTTTCTGCGCCTCCCCTGCTTGTGCTCTCTCTCAAAAATAAATATCAAAAAAAGTAAAAAATAGAACTCTTAGCACACACCAACACAAGAAAGTGTCAGTAAACCCCCCGTTTTCTCCTCCAACCTCAGACAAGTGCTAGAATACATGAGATAGATTCCATCCTAGGCTCCTCCCCGTCAAGCTTATTCTCTAAACAGTTTAATCGCCTCTTCCCTTCCTCCATCTCTAACTACTATTAGAGACCAAGTCCCTCAAAAGTTCTTCCATTCAGCTAGATGTTTAGTTTTCTCACTTCCTTTTATATGTACACTGGCAATGGACAAAGACAGCAAACACACTCTTTTAAAAAAGGGGAGGGGGGGAAGAATCATTTCTTCAATATCACAACCCAGTCACAAACTGTCTCCATACATATAGATCTACCATGTTGACCATACAGGTCTTTGCTAGGACGAGATTTCAGTTTAAGCCAAGACAAAGCACAAATGCAACAGGAGAATCCTTAAATGTTCAGTAAGCATCAGAGGGAGCTGGAACACTCTGTCTCAAATCATAGAAGTCAGACAGAAATCAGCACAGCTGCTCTGGTCTTCGAGGCATGGGCAGGTCAATAATGAAGAGCTCTTCCCAGGGGCCTTCATTGCTACGGCCTCAGTGCATCCTATGGGTCTTTTGATCCAGTTTATGGATAAGTGTATCACTGTGTACAATGCTTCTCAGGGTTAATATTTATTGACTGCTATGTGCCAGCTACAGATGTATGCATGGTCCCATCCATAAAGGAAACATCCAGAATAGGCAAATATACAGAAAGTAGATTAGTCATTGCCTCAGGCTGGGGGTCTGGAGAGGAAAGCGAAGTAACTGCTAATGCACACAGGGTTTCTTTTTGGAATTAGTGCTGAGGGTTGTACAACTCTCAGAATAGTAAAAGCCATTAAACTGCATGTTTTAAATGTGTGAATTGTAAATGTGAATTCTTTCTCAACAAAGCAGTCATATTTTTCAAAAGGATTTTTAAAAACTGGTGACAAAGTAAAAGTACTAGTGCATTCTAGGAGAATCTAGGTCTTTGTGAATGAGAAACCGTAACTGCAGAAGTGGCAGAAACCCAAGTTATTTAAGAAAAGAAAAAATATCAGACAAAATTTATACGGAAAGGGAAATCGACTTACTATTTAACTGAATTTCAAGACAGTGGCTGTGTTGGGATCATGTCACCCCAAATGCATAGATATTACATGATGGTGTAACTGAATTCTGACCTTCTCACCTAAAGCTAGCAGTTCCAAAAATAAAGGATTTAGAGGAGAGGTGAGATTTTTTTAAAAATCATCCAAAAGCTGATGTTCGTTTTTTGGAGACTCTGAATTTAAAAGTTTACAAATGTAAGGATCCCCTGGTATATTGTACTCCATGGTCACAAAATAGGAGTACTAATTCATGTCTAAAATGTGTACTATTTCCTAAGATGAATTTAGAAATCTGACTCCAACTTAACTAGAAAAAAAATAAAGCCTTCAAGTTCTACAGCCGAGGGCAGGACAGGGACAGCCAGATCAGTGATGGCATCTCAGTGTCGGGAATTCAGGAAACATACTTACGAGTAAAGTGGAGGGTTTGCCAAGCTTCACAGTCATGTATCTCCTTGTAATGAGACTTTGGCAAAAATCAATGCAATCTCTGACTAACGCATCTCCTAATGTGGCAATATGTCAAATGATAATATGGAAGTTTCATAGCTATTAGCAAATACAGTGTTAACACATATTTGGAAACAGAATAATGAAAATAGAGAACTTTGTTTACATTTTTTAGCCTTTAACTTTCAAACTATTACTAAACCCTTTATTCCCACTATGTCTTAAGGATCGTTTGTATGGAAAATCAGCTTTCTTTAAGAACAGGCAAGCCATTAATTGATGCAATGTGCTGGCAGTTCTGGAAAACCTTTTTAGACAGGAACAAATGATGCCTCTTTCTGTTCAAAGCAGCCAAGTTTAACATTTCATGCATATGCACAGAGAAACATTTAAAGAACCTTGTAAATTAGGTAAGAATCTTTTTGGAATTTACAGAAGGGGAAAAAATAAAAAACCTTCTTCACAACCCCTTAAATCAAGGTTTAAATATTAAATGTTTATTTAAAGATACTTCACATGACCTAAAGTGCTCTTCCATAGTCCTCCAAATCCTTGAATATCATGAAGTTTAAGTTGTGCTCCTAGGACTCAATGTTGGGGTACAATCTTTTCCCCTACAAAACTGTTGAGCTCAAGAAAATCTGTCAAATGCTCCTAAATGCTCTATCATAGCTTTTCTAAGAAGTGAACTGCCTCTACTCTTCATTAATTAAGGGACTGCATTTTTCTGGCCTATATGTTGATAGCACTGAACTTTCCCCACTCCACTGTTTGTGTTAAGGTTGACAACTTCCTTGTGAAGACAGCTGGAGTTGATTGCCAGAGACAGACCAATTCTATACTTCGTTTATTAACAGGTAAGACAGCTCTCAGAATGAAAACTTGTCCCCAAGAATGCACCACCCCCCAACAATACAGCCAAAGCTTGGCGTTACGTTTCAGTAGCACAACTGTTTATTAAAACCTGGCTTTTAAAGAAAATGACATTTTTGATTAGGCAACTTCTGTCAGAAAATGCATCTGTCATTACTATCTCCTCCCCCTCCTTCTGGATGCCACAGCCTCAGCCCAGGAACCCCCCTGGGGAAGGAGGGCCCAACTCAAGGAGGCCGGACTGCTAAAAGTAGCTGATTATGTTGACAAGGCTGTAGACGACTTTTTGTTGTCGTTGTTCCTGCCATGGAAGCACTGGCACGCCAGGCCTAAGGGTAAATAAATACGAGTTTGGGGGCAGTAATGTATTTCTAGCCCTGGCAACCTGCAATTATTAAGAAAAACTTATTCTTTCTACCCTGAAATCGCCTCATTCTTGCCGGAAAGAAAACCTCCAGCATATTTCACCTCCCAATCATGCAAAGGATAAGGCAATACTGGAAAAGTAATCATGCAAAGGATAAGGCAATACTGGAAAAGTAGGCATAACTTTATGGCCACCATGCTCTTCTTAGCAGGCTGAAGATTATTTACCATCCTGCCTGCCTGTCAGCTTCTCCGAATGGCACGGCGCACAGGACTTTTATTATTATTTATGAAGTGCGTCAACCCAGCAGGGGGAAACTCCTAACCTCCCAGAGCTGAAACCTGACTTGAAGGAGCAAGTTAGAGGCGGTGAGCTGCCAGCACCGGTAACCCTACCCACCGCCTGACACAGAAACGCCCGCATCAGTAGTATACCTGATGCACACGGCGCAGAGCTGAGTTATCAGATCTGCCGGTTACAAACAGGTGCGCGCCAGGTCCCCAACCGAGAACAATATGTGAGCCCTGCCCCCAAACTTCACCTTCCAGATACTCGTCGGAAAAGTTAGCCCGCCTCGGCGAACCCACGTCCGACGCTTAGCTAACCGCAACCCATTCTCCCGCTCCCCCACCTCCCCCAGCCCCCCGCGATCCGATTAGTTCTCCCTTCTTTGTAAACCCTCCTGAAGTAACGCAAAGCAAAACTTAATCCTGGGAACAGAGACGCGTCTTCTGCGCAGCCTTCCCAGAAAGGAGCTAGGAGGCAGGCGCTGGATCCTTCTCGGCGCCTCCATCCCTTGGGGCGCCCCTCCCCCCGCGTCCGCCGCGCACCCGCCCCGGCCGCTTACCTGCGTGGGACATGGTGATGGTCTCGTTGGTGTTGGAGCCCACGTTGAAGATGACCACCGCGGAGGCGTTCTGTAGGAACGCGTTCCGGATCTTATCCTTGTACGTGCAGTTGCCCTTGGGGATGAGGGCTATCCAGTTCTTGCCATGGGCCGGGGCGGCGAACTTGGTGTTGGGGTCGCAGGCGAGGCGGTCGTGGGCCGAGCTAGCCATGACCACCTCCCCGCGGGCGTCCTGCTTGGGCGAGTGCTCCCCGTAGCGCCCGCACTCGGTCTTCTCCGTGTGCAGCTCCGTGCCGCCGCCGCCCGCCACTCCGGGCCCGGGGTCCGGCGCGGGCTCCGCGTAGGTGATGTTCACGAAGGCGGTGTACCATTCCTCCTTCTCAGCCACCGTGAAGTCCAGGCACAGCAGATGCACGAAACAAAAGGAAAGCAGCCATGTTGAGAGAGCCAGACTGCGGCACGCTTGGATGAGAGACATTGCCATCTTTATCCGCCGGGGCCCCCTCCCCGCCCCCCGCGCCCTCCCCCCGCCCCGTCCCTCCTCCCCGGCCCCGGCCAAACCCGGGCCGGCGGCCTCTCCGCCTCCTCCCGCTCACTCCGGGGCCCGCGCAGCCGCCGCGGGGGCCGGATTCCGAGCGCGGGGATGGCGCCGGCCCCTTCCCCTTTCAGCTGGAGCGCGGCGGTTGCATTTCGCCTCGCGGGCGCTGGAGGGGCGCGGGCGGAGGAGGCGCTTGGGCTTGCAGAGGAGTCCAGCTGCCGAGTGTCCAGCTCCTTGGCCCGGCTTCGGCTTCTCTCATGGGGTGGCAGGGGCCCCAAGAGCGTGCGGGGTGGCGGCTCCGCGCGCTCCGGCCCCGGCGCGGGCGGGCGCGGCCGCTGGAAGCCCGGGGTGCTGCCGAGGGTGTCCCGGCCGCCGCCGCGGAGCGCGCGGGCGAGCGGACCCCGCTGCCGGCTCCGCGGCCGCTTTCTGCCGCGTGGCGGGTCGGTCCCTCACGCTGTGGGCGCTGCGCTCCTCGCTCCGCCGGGCACCGGGACGCACTTGCCGTGCAGGGGAACCTGGGGGCAGTGGGAGAGAGGACAGAGGGGAGACCGCGGTCTGTGTGTGTCTGTATATGTTTGTGTGTGTGTGTGTGTGTGTGTGTATAATGTGTGCGTGCAAGGAGGAGCTTAGTGTGATGTCAAAGATTCTGGGCTCCGCTTGCCACGCTCCCACGGTCTCTCTTGATGGGCGGCAGCGACGCCTGCCGGGCCTCGAATTCAACCCGATTTTGATTTGGTCCAGGGAGAGGCAAAAGGGGAAGCGACCCCTTGGCCTTTTAGTACAGGAACGACTTTCTGCGCCTTAAGTATAGCGAAACGAGGGTGCCTCTTATCGTTTGCAGGAAGAACGGCAGTGGGGTCCCTACTTAGCTAGGGCCGCAGGGTAAGGCAGGGCGGTAGCGAGGACCTTCCAACAGCACACCTGGACTGTCTAGGGCAATGGCTGTCAGTTAGAAGGCTGCACCAGCATCACGTGGGGTCTGTTAAAACGGAGGCTGATGGGCCCAGCCACGGAACTCCCGACTCACTAAATCTGGGTTAGGGCTCCAGAATACACCTTTCTAACAAGTTCCCAAGTAATGCCAATGCTTCTGGTCTATAGGAACTAGCTATTAGAGGAAGTGTAGGCAAGGGTTTCTTTCCTCCCATCTGGAAGCAGACAGGTGACATGTTTTCTTATAGAATGGATGTTTTCTGTATAAGAAAAGAAACTGGGTGAGCTTTTTTTCCACTTTGGTTATTTGGATTGTCAAGACTGGTAGCAGAGGACTTACAAAGTCAACAGGCAAGGAAGGTGTCTTTGGGTTATTATTGTTTATGGTGTGTTCTCCAGGTGTACTTAGAGATCACAACTAGTCAGTAGAGACCACGCCCCTTTACAGGAATATTTTCAGAACTGACACAGCACCGTCCCTTATCATTTAAATTTCCGGTGGTGGTTCTACTTTAACAGTTTCCCTGACTTAAGGTACCTGTCAGAAATCTCTAAGATAATGTGTGTGGTTGTTCTCAGTCGCTCACATTAAACTTCCCACCTGGTATTCTTTCAGAGAATTCAGGACTCGGTGATAAAAACACAAGTCTACCTTTTCCATAAGACCTTAGAATGTTTACAGCTTTCTGTTAATGACAGTCCCCCCCCGGCACAACTTCCCTTTTCCCAGCAGCAGTACAAACAGCTGGTGGCTGCCTGGGGAGAGCAAGGAGCCCCAGCTATACCAAATTAGAAGCAGGCACCAGAAGATCTACTTAGAGGAATTTGTCTCTATGGTATTTGATGTGCTGGTTTTGTGTGTTTTCCTGACTTACTCATTTTAGAAAATAGGCTTCTAGGCAATTGGGACAGTGTTTTTTATAGTACCTAATGCCAAGGAGGCAGACATGGAGATTGCCTGGCCGTTGGTCCCTGAACCACCAGAGATCTGAGGGAAGAGTCCATTGGCCGAAAACTCCTAGCTAGGTTCTGTACAGATGCCTTAGCAAACCAAGGTAGTTCCCCAGACCTTTTTATCTCTTAGCAGTTTTTCTCCAGCCACAACACTTGGGGAAATCTGTATCATTAAGAATGCATGACTACTGCGCACTTGGGTGGCTTAGTTGGTTAAGTGTCTGACTTTGGCTCAGGTCATGATCTCACGGTCCGTGAGTTCGAGCCCTGCATCGGACTCTGTGCTGACAGCTCAGAGCCTGGAGCCTACTTTGGATTCTGTGTCTCCCTCTCCCTCTGCTCTCCCCCACTCACGCTCTGTCTCTCTCTCCTTCAAAAATAAATTTAAAAAAAAACATTTAAAAATAAAAAAAAGAATGCACAACTACTGCTTATCCTTTCTCTCTCTTAGAAAAGTTAGAAGCTGAAGAGATGACAGGGTGCAAGGAGGCAACATCCTAGCTGGGAAATTGATTAATTACAGGAGCAGTGGGCAAAAGAGTAAAATATTGATTATAATGGGAGCTGGGTTTCTTAGTGTTGGGAAATTTTTTTTACCAATCTGGATAGAAAGGAAACTCTGAAGAACCCTAAGGTATTGGATTAGATTTAAAATGGGTGTGAAATCACACATGGATACACCATAGCTCTTTTCATTTAGAGGCTAGAAGCAATGGATACAACAAGTGGCCAAAAGATCTTGGATCCCTCCAGTAAAAGGAACCAGAGCTGGGTTGGGAAAGTCCAAAGTAAGTCTGGAACCTCTTATAGGGCAGTGTTTAAAGCATGATGGGAACATGCCAAAAGGACATATGAGCCAGCTGGATGGAGCTCCTACTGGCCAAATCTGGGACAATTTAAGATCTGCAGAGAGTGGCAGTGCCCTGTTTCTCCAAATGTTAGCCAATAAGGCTTTCCTTATGGAGCATTAAGCCTTGACACTGCTTTTGCATTGCCGTTAATGTGCACCGGGTGTTCAAAAGGAGTTCTACCATAGACTTAAATTTTTTTAACATTTATTTATTTTTGAAAGAGAGAGTGCAAGTGGGGAAGGGGCAGAAAGAGAGGGAGACAGAATCCCAAGCAGGCTTCAGGCTTGAGCTGTCAGCACAGAGCCCAACATGGGGCTCAAACTCATGAACCATGAGATCATGACCTGAGCTGAAGTCAGACACTTAGCTGACTGAGCCACCCAGGTGTCCCTACCATAGACTTTTTAAATTTTTTGTTTATTTTTTCTCTACCCCCAACATGGGGCTTGAACTCACAACCCCAAGATTGAGTCATATGCTCTACGACTGAGAGAATAAAGGAGAATCTAGTTATGAGCATGAGGTTTGCATGAGAGAGATGAAAAGGAGGGAGCAAGTGATCCTAGATTCCCACTGAAAGTAGAGGGTGGGAAGAGTCAAGGGCAGATCTCCATTTCAGAAGGCCCATTCAAGCAGCCATGGGGAAAAGGATTAGCAAGGAGACCCGCTTACTGGTTACTGCTCTTGTCCAGCTGGGAGGGGATGAGAGCCAGAGTAGGGCAGTGGCCTTGGATGAGACTTGGCCCCAAGAAGGTGGTGTCAGAGATCTACTGTAGACATTTATTTTTTTTTCTTCTTTTTTTACAAATAGTTTATTGTCAAATTAGTTTCCACATAACACTCAGTGCTCATCCCCAAAGTGCCCTCCTCCATGCCCCTCCCCCCCTCCCCCCTACATCCATCAGTCCTCAGTTTTTGTCAGCATTCAAGAGTCTCTCATGGTTTGCCTCTCTCCCTTTCCCCCACCATTTCCGCCCTTCTTCTCCCCCTTGTTCCTCCGTCAAGTTCCTCCTAATCCTCCTATACGTGCAAACATATGATATTTGTCCTTCTCTGCCTGACTTATTTCGCTCAGCATAACACCCTCAAGGTCCATCCATGTTGCTACACATGGCCAGATTTCATTCTTTCTCATTGCCATGGAGTATTCCATGGTATAGATAAACCACATCTTCTTGATCCATTCATCTGTTGATGGACACTTAGGCTCTTTCCATGTTTTAGCTATTGTGGAGAGTACTGCTATGAACATTGGGGTACATGTGCTCCTATGTCTCAGCATTTCTGTATCCCTTGGGGAAATTCCTAGCAGTGCTATTGCTGGGTCCTAGGGGAGTTCTATTGTTAGTTTCCTGAGGAACCTCCACACTGTTTTCCAGAGGGGCTGCACCAGTTTACATTCCCACCAACAGTGTAGGAGGGTGCCCGTTTCTCCACATCCTCGCCAGCATCTAGAGTTCTCTGATTTGCTCATTTTAGCCACTCTGACTGGCGTGAGGTGGTATCTCAGTGTGGTTTTGATTTGTATTTCCCTGATGAGGAGGGATGCTGAGCATCGTTTCATGTGTCTGTTGGCCATCTGGATGTCCTCTTTGGAGAAGTGTCTGTTCATGTCTTCTGCCCATTTCTTCACTGGGTTGTTTGTTTTTCGGGCGTGGAGTTTGGTGAGTTCCTTATAGATTCTGGATATTAACCCTTTATCTGATATGTCATTTGCAACTATCTTTTCCCATTCCGTTGGTTGCCTATTAATTTTCTGGGTTGTTTCCTTGGCTGTGCAGAAGCTTTTAATCTTGATGAGGTCCCAACAGTTTATTTTTGCTCTTGATTCCCTTGCTTTTGGGGATGTGTCAAGTAAGAAGTTGCTGCGGTGGAGGTCAAGGAGGTTGTTTCCTGCTTTCTCCTCTAGGGTGTTGATAGTTTCCTGTGTAGACATTTATTTTTTATTTATTTTTTAATGTTTATTTCTTTTTGAGAGAGAGAGGGAAAGAGAATATATGCGCATGGGCAGGGGAGGGGCAGAGAGACAGAGTGAGAAACCTAAGCAGCCCAAAGCCTGACATGGGGTTTGAACCCAAGAACTGTGAGCTGAAGTTAGACATTCAGCCTACTGAGCCACTTAGGTGCCCCAATCTACCACAAACTTTAAAAAAAAAAATGAATGTAAACATTTGAAAATAGAGTTCCTCTTACATGTACATATTTTAATAATTTAATAAAAGTTTAATGTGGAGAAGTTTCAATATACAAGGTTTGAGCCATATTGTCCTTTTACTTTTACAGTGATTATAATTTTCGAAAATCGGTGCCCATTCAGTTTCTCAGTATAGGACCTTTTTTTCACAAGAAGTTCCTAAGTAACTATTCCCGTGACTGAAAAGGAGGAAACCCCTTCAAAAATATATCCTACATGAATGTGAAGGGGGAAGAATCCTCAAAATATAATAGGGGAGTCACATGCCATTTTGGAAGAGGGCTGGCATTATTTTTGAAATTGATTTTTTAGGCAGAAACATCCTGTGTTACTGAGTTTCGTATGTTCTGTCTTAAAGATATTTTCCTCTTCTCCATCTTCCATGTTGCTGAAGGCAAGGTACTGGAGTGGAAGAATGGGAGATTTGGTGCCAGGCAAACTGGGATGAGAATCTCAGTCATGCCACGTGGGCAATTTAACTGTGCTGAGACACAATTTTCTCTTTCATACTGGAGTGATTACACCTCCTCCCAGGACTGGTAGCAGATTCCTTTTTTTTTTTAATATTTATTTATTTTTGAGAGAGAGATAGAGATGGAGAGATAGGGAGGAGCAGAGAAAGGGAGACAGAAGATCCAGAGTAGGTCTCAAAGTCACAAGCTGTGAGATCGTGACCTGAGCTTAAGTCAGGTGCTCAACAGACTGAGCCACCCAGGTGGCTCTGGAAGAAGATTCTAAAAGGCAATGCTTATTGGGCACATAGAACAGTGAGAAAGACTCAAAGACAGGTCAAGACAAGAGGAATAGAAGGGAACAGGATCTAGAAATTTTAACGTCTAGAAAAGTTGAAAGAAAGCCAATGTATTCATTTATGTATATGCAGTCACCTAGCTTGTGTTAGCTCCTGTGCTGGATGCTAAGAGGAATGATACAGGGGACTTCTTTCAAGGAGTTCAGAATCTGATTTGGGGGACAGACATTATCATCCAAGAGAATTGTGAAGCTAGAATGTAGAATGTAGAATTTTTTGAACAGACATGTAAGGATTCAGTGAGAGCAAAAGAAACTACATATAACAACAAAATTCAGGGAGAAATGAACAAAGTTGATTCTGTATCACATTTAGCAGAGATAGTTTGACCAGGGACTGGGCTTGTGTGGATGTTCCACGCAGGGCACTCTACTCCTCATATTCCAAGACCTGCTGAAATGTCTGATGATAGTAATCATCAAATCATGTGTTAAATAATACATAGTAATGAAGAGGTGAAATTTTTGAGCACTTGATATATGTATATATAGGCACTATTTCTCTTCTTTCTTTTTTTTAAATTCTAGGTAGTTAACATATAGTGCAATATTGGTTTCAGGAGTGGAATTCAGTGATTCATCACTCACATACAATACCCAGTAATCATACCAACAAGTGCTCTCCTTAATACCGATCGCGCATCTAGCCCCACTCACCTCCCTTCATCAATCCTCAGTCTGTTCTCTATTGTAACAGTCTCTTATGGTTTGTTTCCCTCCCTCCTCTCTCTCCTCCTTCCCATGTATTCATCTGTTTTGTTTCTTTAAAAAAAATTTTTTTAATGTTTATTTATTTTTGAGAAGGGGGAAAGGCAAAAAGAAGGGAGACACAGAATCTGAGGCAGGCTCCAGGCTCTGAGCTGTCAGCGCAGAGCCCAACATGTGGCTTGAACTCACAAACCATGAGAACATGGCATGAGTCAAAGGCTGATGCTTAACCGACTAACCCACCCAGACGCCACTCATCTGTTTTGTTTCTTAAATTCCACATATGAGTGTAATCATATGGTATTTGTGTTTCTCTGACTGACTTACTTCACTTAGCATAATACATTCTAGCTTCATCCATGTTATTGCAAATGGCAAGATTTCATGCTTTTTGATGGCTAAGTAATACCACTTCTTCATCCATTCATCACTTGATGGACATTTGGGCTCTCTCAATAGTTTGTCTAATTGTTGATAATGATGCCATAAATATCAGAGTGCATGTAACCGTTCAAAACTGCATTTTAGTATACCTAGTAGTGCAATTGCTGGATCACAGGGTAGTTCTATGTTTAATTTTTTGAGGAACCTCTGTACTGTTCTCCAGGGTGACTGCACCAGTTTGCATTCCCATCAATAGTAGGAGCTATTTATTCAAAGCATTTTATGAAGACTGTCTTATTTAATTCTTGAGATGACTCTGTGAGGTAGGTATCATTGGTCCCATTACATAAGTGAGGGATGAGAATCTCAAAGAAGCGGAGTAACCTGCCGGAGGACATGCAACTAGCAAGTGCAGGAGTGGGGATTTTATGACCAGATGTCTGACTACAGGCTATGGGCTGAAGAGCTATATACTACTGCTTTGGTTTTCTCTTTGTGTTAGATATTCACCATCTTGCTCATTAACTTCCTTTTGTAACTCCGCGTCCTTTGCCTCTAGCTAATTTCTTTGTTTGCTCCAGCCAGCCTGTGTTCACTTTTCCCTCCATCCATAGCCCGCTTACCACTACTGGTGGTGGCCAATCCTGCTTCCTTGAGACCATGTACTAGCTACACAGGCAGAGCAGGAGACCTTCCAGAATCCAGCAACCCCAGTAACTTCTGCTACAAGTGCTGCAGATGGAAACGGGAGGTTATGGAAAAGTTTTCTTGGAGAATGTGGAGGAAACTAACGAGACGCATTTCTTTGCTCTTTGCTCCCTTACATAGCGTACTTTGCTGAAAATAACCTTTTTTCTTTTCTGCTCCTTTGAATTATCCAATGAGTTCTTCTTATTTCTGTCTTTGATAGAATTCTAACTTTTAATTTGAGTTTCTTTGTCCGTCTCATTAACCAGAACCTTTCCAAACAATTTTATGGCATGAAATTTTTTGAGTGACTAAGGTCAGCCTAGAAAAAAATGCACGTGGGACTCGAGCCAGAACCAACAGAAAACTTTTTCACCACAATACATCTGTTTCTTTCTCTTTTTCATATGGTTATTAATTTTTTTCCCCCGTGATTATGGTTCACTAGGGACATTTTCCAAAACTGGGTTCTTTTCTTTTTCTGTCCTTTTTCACCAGAAATCCGGATGTGAGAGGTTGTATCTATAGGGCAAGACATTCAGAGCATTGCGTGCTGACGGACCGTGACTGCTGTTAGACACAAGCAGCCTTCAACGATGCTTGGTCAGAATTATTGAAGGGGAGACAATCCAGGCCTTTTCCTGCCCTTTCTATTTGGCTGTTTGGAGGGTTGCTTTTATAAATAGTTTCCCTTTCCTGATGAAGCCACTGAACAGCGATCAGCAAAATTGAGGGAGGCAGCCTTAGTCCTGAAGGGCACATGTGTCAGCTCTTAATCCCAGCTCGGTGCCTAATTTGCTATTTAGGTCAGGACTGCAGGACGACTAATCACTCATTTGGGCATACTTCCCTTCTGATACTAATTCCTAAACACCCATGGAGCTGTAGTAATAGAGACCCCTCCCCCTCCAAGACAACAGCATTTCATTTCTTTCCACTGACTGATTCTTTCACCACATAGTAGGGACACCAAGAAGGAACAAGGCACAGAAAATAACATTTGTGTATTTTCCCTCATAAGCAGGCCCTCTGCCAGTTGGCGTGTAAGTTATCCAGCCTGAGTTCTTGCCACAGTGCTACCAGTAACTAGTGTGACAGCTGAGATAGCCCCTTCAGAGTCGCTTTTCTCTTCAGTAAAATGAGGGTGTCAGAACTGATGATTTCTACAGACCTCTCCAACTCTCACTTTCTGTGGATTTAATGACTCTCTTGATCAGGTCACATATGACTGTGTATTTCCTTCCCTGTTATTGTTGCTATTTAGACTTGACTCTGTTAGGATCTCCAAATGAATCCCAAGAACTTACTTGGAATTTCTAGCTACTCAGCACTCTTGACAAAAGAACAGACCTCCTGTCTTTGGAAATGCTTTCCTCTTTGAGTATGATGGGAATGAAACTTCGAGGAAGGTGACACCAGCATGGCTAGCCAGTTCCTCCAGTTACACCATGGCACTGGCATGACAGAAGTCAAGGAGAGTTCCCACTCAGGTCTACTATTATCAATTATTATCACAGATCTCACTAATTAGTGAGCTGACTAACTTTCCTTTAAATGTACGATGTAAGGCTCACATTGGCCCCTCCAGCAGCGCTACCATGTTTCTCTATCAGTTCACTTTCCATTCCTCTTTGAATAAACTCTTAAGTTTCTTATTCTTGGCATACAATCCCATCACAAGTTTGAATGAGAAAAAGGAGGACTTTGAAATTTCTCACCTTTCCCTGACCTGATCAAAAAGCAATCTACTTTTTACCATTTTATCCTTCACTACTGTTTAAATGCAGAAAACAACCCCCAGCCTATCAAGGCCAACTCTTTTGCTCATAATCTTATTCCCTCCTGCCTTCTCTCTAGGACTTGGTTTTCAGAATTATCCCCTTCCTTTCCCACATCGTTAATCAACTCATTTTAACTGGAGTATCAGCATATAAACATACTCAAATATCACCTAAAACATGTTCCTACTGGGGCGCCTGGGTGACTCAGTCAGTTGAGTGTCCAACTCTTAATTTTGGCTCAGGTCATGATTCCAGGATTGTGGGATTGAGCCCTGCGGTGGGATCAAGCTCCGAGTTGGGCTCTGTGCTGAGCCTGGAGGCTGCTTAAGATTCTCTCTCTTTCTCTCTCTCTCAGGGCCCCTGGGTGGCTCAGTCGGTTGAGCATCCAACTTTGGCTCGGGTCATGATCTCACGGGTCGTGGGTTCGGGCCCTGCCTCGGGCTCTGTGCTGACAGCTCAGAGCCTGGAGCCTGTTTCAGATTCTGTATCTCCCTCTCTCTCTGCCCCTCTCCCACTTGTGCTCGTTTCTCTCTGTCTCAAAAATAAACTATAAACAAAATTTTGTAAAAAAAGATTCTCTCTCTCTCCCTCCTCTGCTCTCACACTCACTCTCTCAAAACAAAACAAAACAAAACAAAACAAAACAAAACTTTTCCTACTCTCCCAGCTACTACCTCATTTCCTCTCTCTTTTCATAGCAGAGCTTTTCAGAAACATTGGCCATAGTAACTGTTACCCCATTTCATCGTCCACCCACAATATTCTGTCTTCTGCTCAACCACTCACTGAAGTCTCTGATCTCCAAAGCCATTGCTTTGCCAAATCCAATGGAAACATTTCTGTCCTCACCTTATGTAACTTCAGCAATGCTTGACATGGTCAACCACAGCCTTCTGCTTGGGACACTCTTTTTTATTTTATTTCCTCAATACTAATTGGCTTCTCAGTTCAATATGTAAATGTTGGGGGTCCCTAGGACTCTTCACCTAAGGGCTCTTAAGGACCCCAAGGGTTGCTGTAGCCTCTTTTCTTCATTTTGTACTCTATTTAGGAGATCTATCTCCTTCCATCTGTAGGTATCTCATCTTTGATCTGATGACCCCTGAATCTATTTTCTTCGAACCCCCAAACTCGCGTATGCTGTTGCCTCATTTACATGTCCATATTGATAATTTATGGATATCACAAAAGTAAAGTCAAACTCTGAGCTCCTAATTATTCCTATTCTTATGTTCATTATATGGCAAATGGCACCATCACCCACTTAGGCACTCAGGCCAGGAGTTGTTCTTAATTCCTCCGTTTTCCTCACCCCGCCCATTTGTGTAATTCACCAGGCAGTTCTGTTAATTTAGTCTTCAAAGTAAGTCTCAAGCCTACTTCTCCCTCTCATGTCTCCTGTTGCCACCTCAGTTCAGTTCTACAAGCTCTTTTCATCAAGATGACTATCCTATCGTCGTCTCCCAATCAGAATAAGGGCTTGCCTCCTCCATGGGACTCAACACAGCAGTTAAGGTGAATTTAATGTAAATCTAGCTGGGTCTGTCACCACTACCTCATTAAATGAGTTTATGGCTTTTGTGATCTGTCCCTGCTTTTCTTGAGCTTGGTACCTTCCCCTTAATCACCTCAGCCACACTGCTTTCTTTTGGATCCTCAAATGTGGCAAGCTTTTATCCCTTTCTCCTCAGGGCTTTTGCACATGGTATTCCTCTATCTAGAATGCTCTTTCCCTCTCCATTCACAGGGCTAATGTTTCTTTCTTTATTTTTAAATGCCACCTTCTCAGAGATATTTCCCTTGACTACCCTCCCTAGGAGGGGGGAAAAAAACCTTCAATTATTACCTTTCTCATCTCTTTGGGGATAGAGGGGAACAACACATGTGGGGGAATGCAAAATCTTCACCATATTGGCTATACGTGGGGCTTATCCTTTTGTTAAGAACTATGATCACTATTTGACTAGATAAGACTTTCTGATCTGTCATCTCACATGCATTTGTTCAAAAGTCATTATTCCAAAAACATAATTTGGATCCACACAGTGTGGATCTGACCAGCCTTTCCAATCCACTTACCAGCAGCTATGCCACATTGATATTGTGTTTAGTTGACGTATTCTACAATTAGCAATTATCATACCTCATGGGGTTGCTTTGGATTCTAGTTCTTAATGTTTTTTTGTTTTTGAGAAGCCCAGTCCAGTTCTTTAGGGATGAACGTGAGTTTTCTGTAGAAGCCTGCCTCCACAATAGACTATGTGGCTAATGAGCTGAATTTTATAGTTGATGTTTATTAATGCTTTTGGGGCACAGGTATGTCTAGGCACCAAAAAAATTAGGATAGAGATGATTCCTTTCTTTGGTGAGAAAATATAAGGATGGGACAATTAAATATACATTTTTTCATCAAAGGATATGTAGAAAAGGCATACTTATTTACTTTGGACAATATTTTCTATAGAGCTATAGGGTTCTTTCCTAAATACTAGAAATAAATGGCATGAAAGCAGAGAACTTCTCTATATTCCTATGCTTAGAAAGTGCTGGCATATAGTATGTAGATTCTCAATAAATATATATGGGAAGAAAGAAAGAAAGAAAGAGAGAGAGAAGGAAAGAAAGAACAAGCTAATTGATCAAGGCACCCCCCCCCCCCAAGTAACAACAACAACAAAAAATGCTGCTTCAGCTAAGCATTTAAATGTTATAGTATAATATTTGTGGATATAAATATTAGGACACAACAATGTATGTTCTGACCTGAACTTTAAAAATGGAAATTTCTGTAAGGTCTAGATTAAAATACAATCCTGGCCATTTAAGACATTTATTTCACATTTGCATTGTGCCTATTCCAGAAAAACAATTGGTATAGTTTTATAAAATCAAATTTAATAGAAAGTAGGCTAATTAAAAGAGAAAACTAAGTCAATGAAAAAGGGTAGAAAGATAAATATGACCAGCACAAGAATGTTTTCATCACTGCTCTGAGTACTAAATTTGGTCAAAATTTCCTAATAGGGTATAGAAGGAAACATTGGATTAAGTAGTTTTTTTTATTTGTTTGATAAAAGAATAAAGACAATTTATCTTAAGAGACATATTTTTCCTTATAACTAATTTCAATATAATCACATTCACTGAGTTTATTATTGTAGGGTAATAATAATGTCTGTATATTTTTTTGCAAAACACATAGTCATGTTCAAATGGGCATTTCTACACTGACCCTTTATAAAACTCAAGGCATGTTTGAAGGCATACAATGGAGACATTACTGTAGAGGATATGAAAAGGAAATAATAAAAATATTTTCAAAATAGAAAGGCTCAAATTCTCTTATGTAAAGTGTATAGGAAACACGAAGTAAATAATAACTTTTACCACTACAACTTACTACCACTTCTGCTATTATACCAGCTTATGAGGCATTAAATGAGGATCCTAAACATGTAATGCACTATAGTTGGAACCATTTTTGTGCTATTTAAGCAAATAGTTGGCAAGGACACACTACTAGATAGAAAATAAAATTCTCTGCTCATATACATACACGTGTTTGCTTTGTGTGTACTTAACTTCCTTGCCAACTATAGGAGTGGTCTTGGGGATTTGTTTTTAAAGTTTTTATTTATTTCGGGAGAGAGAAAGAGAGAGAGCACGAGTAGGGTAGAGACACAGAGAAAGAATTCCAAGCAGCTCTGTGCTGTCAGCACAATGCCAGACAGGGGGCTCGAACTCAAAAACTGTGAGATGACCTGAGCCGAGATCAAGAGTCATCTGACTCTTAACTGACTGAGCCACCCAGGTGCCTCACCCTTAATTTTTAATTCTCAGTTCACATCCTCAGATTTATTAGTGATGATAATTGGAGGAAAGAAGAAATTCAAATCATTTAGATTCAGATCTCAAACTTTAGAATAAACCAATATCCTCAACCCTGGCTACATATTGAAATCACCTAGGAAGGTTCTTTGTTTTGTTTTTCTTTTTGTCTAATAGCCACAGAGATTTGGATTCAGTTGACCTGACTTAGGGCTCTGATGACGGCTCTGATGACGGCTTTGATTGCTTTTTAAAATTAAAAGCAATCAAAGCCGAGCACTGTGGAAAATTTAGATAATTAAAAAAAAAGTGAGCATTTAAAAAATAATAATGGGTAATAACTGTTATACCTCAGCTCCTACAATAGTCAGTGTTCGTAATTCGCTAATAATTTCCTGAACTTTACCAAAAAATTAGGTGTGTTGTATAAGTTTTTAAATGGCAGCTAAAACTGTACAAAATTTAAATAGTTTACAAAATACTATTAAGGTGACAAAAAGAAAATAGGCACTGACCTGTGAAGAAATAATGAAGAAATAAATACAAATTGATTAGAAATATTTTCATTTAAAATAAATAAGATGAAACTAATAAAAATATGCAAAGTGTAGAATATTATGAAGCCTTACTTAATATGAGGTAGGCAATAAAGAAACATAAAGCTGATATAAAGACAATTTTAAGAAACTCAACAGGCTATATAACTAAAATATACACAGATCACTTCCTATTAATAGTAGTGTGTGTGTGTGTGTGTGTGTGTGTTTTTGTGAATAGTATAGCTGACCATTTATCACAGAGTAACTTCTGTGGGCTGGCCAGTGATTTACTGCCTATTTCAACTCCTGGTATATTTGGCATGGCTATGCTAAATTGAATAATCTTTAAAAACAGGTATCACAAGAAGAAAAAGAAAATCTCATTATCTGGTGTATAGATAAAAAAGGAAAGACAAGTCATGTCATCTATTTACCCAAAATAGAAGTTTCTTGGATGACTGGGTGGCTTAGTAGTTAAGCATCTGACTTCAGCTCTAGTTATGATCTCAGGTTCATGAGTTCAAGTCCCACATCAGATGAGCTTGAGCCTTGCTTTGGGTGAAAACATGAGCCCTGCTTTCTGGTGAGCCCCACTCCTCTCTCTCTCTCTCTCTCTCTCTCTCTCTCTCTCTCTTTCTGTCCCTTGCTCACTTGCACCCTCTCTCTCTCTCAGAAAAAAAAAGAAGTCTCTCATGGGTCAAGCCCTGTTTGGATGACTGTATATTATGGAAGATTCAATGCTCAGGGTCTACCATGGTTCAGGTTCCCAATGTTGATAACTTGTGGACATTTTGAGGAGTCTGGTTGTCAGGATTTCACTATGTCAAGACAGATGTAACAGCAACCATCAGCTTCCTGGATGGGTAGCTGGGGTTCAGACATTTTCAGTGTCCTGTTGCCTCTCACCTACAGCTTCTTGCTGGTCCCTTTTCCTGATACATAAGAGAGGAGAACCTAATTTTATTGGTTAAACTTCTCTAGGACTCAGGAAGAGGATATGTGATCTAACCAACAATTGGATTTACTACTTTATATTACTTAGGGACACACATTTGATGAGTCAGAAACAGAGTTGGTCCATTGGACTGAGTCAAAGCAATTTTTAAATTCATATCACACTGTGGGCCTAAATAATAGAGACTTTGACCCTGCTGAGGAAAAACATCTGCAGGTAACATTCCTTGTAGAGACTGAAACTTTCTTCAACACTTTTTATCCCAACAATGATATTATAAGAGAAATTTAAGTCAACACTTAATTTTTTGAAATACACTATTCCGGGTAGGTTGATAATCATCTGGAAGAATCAGAGAGTTGTAATAATATTAGAATTAGGAGAAAACTTAAATATTATCTAATCTAACATTTTACCATAAAACAGAATACAACAACTCCAGCATTATGGGAGCCGTTTTGTTTGTTTGTTTGTTTTAAATTTTTCTGTGGATCCTTGTGTGCCAAGTTTTCAGAATTTTATGGCAGGGAAATGATTTTCTTAATCTTTATAACACTTGTATTTATACATAATTTGAAATTTTTCAAGGAAGGCAATGTGGTGCCATGATAAAATGAAATACTTCACAGAAAATTCAGAAATGAAAAGCTGTTCTAATGGATTTAACAGATAGATATTGTCGGGAAATATTTAATTCTTGGAAATAAGCATGATGTCAGTCTGCCATGTGTTCTTTTACAAATCTTTCATTTATGTCCAAAGAATTTATGCAATTTAGTAACAGTGATAAAATTGTCATTTACTCAATTTTAACAATGGCTTTTACACAATCTATTAGTCCGTCTCAAGCAATTTGGGAAACGCTGCTATGAATCATTAGAAATACTTGAAGGTTGGAACTGTGGAGTTTTATTAGAGAATTACATTATGCCACAGGGACTCCTCAGTGGGTAACACAATGTCAAGATGAAAGCCACTTAGGAATTCAATTCTATTGCCTGTGTCACTGGAGGGTGGATTGAACACCCACACTGTGAAATTTTGTCTAGCTATATCAAAAGAAAACATGAGAATTCTTTTTTTTAAGTTATTAAGTTTTAAGATGAACAGAGCTAAATAATTAGTCTATGAGGGAATAGTCTGCCCTCATGAAAAAATGAGTATGGAATGTCTGAATATTATTTCAGTCTGTGATGACTGTGTTACTTTAAAATAAGACATTGCAAATCATAAAATACCATTCATTTGGGATTTTTTACTGTTTAGTTTTTTTTTAATTTTTTAATAGTTTTTATTTATTTTTGAGACAGAAATAGAGCATGAGCGGGGGAGGGGCAGACAGAGAGGGAGACGCAGAATCTGAAATAGGCTCCAGGCTCTGAGCTGTCAGCACAGAGCCCAAGGCAGGGCCCGAACCCACGAGCCGTGAGATCATGACCCGAGCCGAAGTCGGATGCTTAGTCGACTGAGCCATCCAGGCGCCCCTATTATTTAGTTATTTATATATATAAAAAGAAAGTGAAATTTATTCACAGGAAGCTTGGCCCTCTATTTTGCTGAAGCAGATAATGGATCTCACTATAAATTACATAATAAGGTCTTCCCAACCCTTCTATTTGCTCTGTCCTCATTTTTAGGGCCAACTCTCAATTTTATTCTGCTCCATAAGAAGTTTGAGACACACTAACCACTTCTGGGGGATTAAAAAAGGGAAGTTCAAACTGTATTTTTGTTATTAGGATAAACTTCACTTCATGCAGTACATATATGTAATATCCTGTGATGAGAAGCCCTTCAAATTAGCCTGTGAGAACAATTCTAGGCTGTGTTTTTGAATAACCGAAAGCATGTCCCCAGGAAATCATTCACAACATCTTAATTATACACTTTGCTTACAATATACATAATTATATTCTTCTTCCCTGCCTTAAGCTGAGAAAGGTTTTTCATTCTTACAAGTGCTGGGGGTGTACTGTCATTAAAAATGTCAAAGCATTATCAGGAGAAATTGGTCGGGAGTCAATGCAAAGTTATGGGCTGAGTTGTGACCCCCACCACCTCCCCAAATTCACATACTGGAGTCCTAAACCCCAGTACCTAAAAATGTAACTGTGTTTAGAGAAAGAGTCTTTAAAGGGAGAAATTCAGTTAAAATGAGGTCACTAGGGTAGGCCCTAATCCAATCTGACTGATGTCCTTATAAGAAGAGAAAATTTGGACACAAGTACGGAAGGAAGACCATGTAGAGACACAGGGAGAAGATGGTCATCCATAAACTAAGGAGAGAGTCCTCGGAAGAAACCACCCCTGCTGACACCTTGATCTTGGACTTCTAGACCCCAGAACTGTGAGACGATAAATTTCCATTATAGAAAGCCACCCAGCCTCTGGCACTTTGTCCTGTTAGCTCTAACAAACTAATACATAATAAAGCAATCAAGGTAAAACACCTTCCGTTGTTTTACACCAGAAGCTAGTGGTATAGTAGATTAAGAATAGTCCAGGGACACCTGGGTGGGTCAGTTGGTTGAGGAGCCGACTCTCAGTTTCGGCTCAGGTCATGATCTCACATTTTTTTAGTGTGAGCCCCGTATTGGATTCTGAGTGAACAGCAGGGAGCCTGCTTGGGATTCTGGCTCTCCCTCTCTCTGTCCCTCCCCTGCTCACGTTTGCGTGCATGTGCTTTCTGTCTCTTTCAAAATAAATACACTCAAATAATAGTCCAGAGGGATGTAAGATCTCCATGACCTATTCTATTTGTTTCCCAACTGGATTGTGGTGCTGCTTTGAGCAGAGATGAGGTCTCATTTGTCTTTGATCACCTTGCTCTTTGCATCAGAGGCCCTCCTACATCCCTCATGAATAAATCAGTAGTTCACTGGGGGTCGTGTGCAGCAATGATGCTCTGGGTGTGCAGGTGTGGTGTAATGTAGGGTTGAGAGAGGGCTCTGGAGCAAGATTGTCTGAGGTTGAATCTCAGATCTGCCACTTACTTGTCGTCTGCTCTTGGACAAGTGTCTTTATCTCTCTGTGCCTCTGTGTCCTCATGAGTAAAACAGAGAGCATCATTACACCTGTTTCATCAGTTTGCTCTAGTAAATGAGTACACACTTAGAATGGTTCCAGGCACGGAGTCTTTGCTATTAAATTAGTTATTTCAAGTACGTCCGGAGAGTGTGTGGCAGAGACAGCTCTGCCTCAATCATTGACATACACCGGGATTCTGGGTCTGGTGACAGTGCTATCAGTTCCTTGGCCAGATTTCAACTTTTGTCCTTTCCAGTAAGCAGCCAAATCCTCCCCACTCTGGGAGAGGAACTGGCTTTTATAAAGCTAAAAAGGAACTTTCAGCCTGCATGAAAAGAGCAAGGTCATTCTGCCCTTCCTCAGCCTGCCTGGAGCTCCACACTGTCCTGTTTGGAGGGTTGCTAAGGCAAGCAGTTCTCTCCATTGACTGGCAATGACTTTAGATCAGAAGGCTCAATACTGGGGGATGGGGGAGAGGTTGGGAGGAGTCAGAGAACATACATATTTACACATAAGTAAAGGCCCAAATCTCTGCCTTGCTTGACCTCCTTGCAATCCTGGTATATACCTAGAGAGATAGAATAGGCTCACATACTGCAGAAAACTTAACCAGTGGTACTTAAAATGCAGTCCGACTTGAGTTCAAAAGGAACATAAATGAATAGGTGAATTTAATTTGGGGAAAGCCTGTGTTAGAAGGTGAGCTCTTGGTAAGGTTTGACGGATGAAAGAATATATATTGGTAAAGGCAAGGAATAGGAAACGAAATACATTCAATGAGAACCTATGTTTCAGATGCAATATCTCATTGGATCCTATCAATAAGCCTAAAGGTAAGAAGAGGTAACTACCTCCATGCCTGGTACCTAGGGACAGGAGATGACAACTGCATGCCTGTTCACAAAAATAAATGCTGAGTGATGTCATCCTTTGTCCTACTCAGACATTTTACCAATACCTTCTCCTTCATAAAGTTTTTTGTTTTGTCTGAACTGCGTTGTTCCACTAATATGAGAATTATGGTATATGTTATATTCAGTTGTAACTCTCTGAGCATACTCTATGGATGATTAAAATAAAGGAACCCATAGGGTGTCTGGGTGGCTCAGTAGGTTAAGTATCTGACTCTTGATTTTGTTTCAGGTCATGATCTCAGGGTTGTGAGATAGAGCTCTGCATCAGGCTCTGGGCCAGGCATGAAGCCTTCTTAAGATTTCTCTCTCTCCCCCCCTCCCTCTCCTCCCCTGCACATACATTTTCTCTCTCTCTGTCTCAAGAAAGAAAGAAAGAAAGAAAGAAAGAAAGAAAGAAAGAAAGAAAGAAAGAAAGAAAGAAAGAAACCTACTGAGGTCCAGGTTATTTCCAAGCCTAGGGGCCCCCGAATGGCAGCACCTTATGAAATGTGTAAGGATGTCTTCAGCAGTAAGTCATATAAATGGCTTAAAAACAATGGGCTTAATATCTCCCATGACATTCTGAGGCTGGCTACGTCCACAGTTGTGACATTGCTGTCAAGGACCCAAGTACTTTCTGCCTCTCTGCTCTGCCACCTTCAGGGTGTCATCGTGTCTCCTCTCAGAGTCACAAACAGTTGCAGAAGTTTCAGGTGTCACACACAAACACAGCAACACCCCTTCAAAAATGGGTGTGTGTACTTCTCATAAACAGCATGAAACATCTTTCCTAGCATGGCCATGCGCACTGTTGCCCTCAAGCAGACCTGGGTTGGGTCATATAACCATGGCTAAATCCAGTCACTGAGGAGAGTAGAAGCATGGCTGACATAGCCACTTAGTGGTGCAGAGTACACAGAAGCGTGCGCCCCAGAACAAACCTGGGGCTCTATCAGTAAGGGGGTCTAGGGAAGGAAGCGACACCTCTGGATTCACCAGTCTAGAAGGACTTTACGGTTCTTTTCCAGTCCATTAGAAGTTGACTTCCTGTTTTAGCCCCCAGAAGGCAATCCATTGCTCTTCTTTAGCCTGAATCTCTCTGCTGCCCATTCCTATATTGATCCGATGTATCTCTACTTTATTGGCATGTTTATAAAAACTCTAAGGGAGGAACCACATGTGATCATAACATATCCCTCCCATTTGCCGTGTGCATCATAGTGCAAAGACGGCTTCTACCTATGGCTTCATGGCCACTGAAAACAGTGCTGAGAAAAGACCAGGGCTCAGGTAAGTCACAAGGTGTCTTGTCCAGAGTTAAACAGCTTTTAGTTTGATGTATTGGCTCTAGGCACAGGTCTTCTGATTCTTTTCAAAGTTATCCCCTCCACTGAACAGAACGGTGTTCAGCACATATTTGTTAAATAAATGGATTCACATTTAAAATCTGGGAAAGTGTGCACATCAGTTATGTAATTTTTTTTTGGAGACTTTGAGAAAATATAAAGCAGTACACTGTAACAAGATGGCCACTGGAGGTCGCTCTTATTTCATAAAAGGAGAATTTGTTGTATTTTTCAGAAAGAACAGCCTGCTCCTATTTTAAAATGCCAAGTGAAATGATAATGGTGGTTGTTACATAACATTCCCTGACTTTCCAAGGCTTTTGGAATAGAAAGCTCATGCTTAGCGTATTTAATGTTAACATTTACCAAACATTCTGCTGACTGACAAAGCTAATTTTTTCCTGTGGTGTTTCCTCTAATTTATAATTACCACTTCTTTTTTACAACGTAAAGATGGTGGGGTTATTTTGTACATAGAAAGTTTCTTTCCCCAACCTTGGATTTCTGCTTTGGTATATTCTCAAGGAAAAGCCGTCTATATTTCCCATGGGTATAATTTGAGAGACATTTAGAACTCAAACCCTCTTTTCACCCAGGCCACCACCCTTGCACTTTGTTCACAGATACCTGAAGTTTCGTCATTAGCTCTCATTCCTTCTCCATAAGTTTGCACCCCCTCCCTAGCCCCCCCCCCACACACTTTGAGGGCTTGTGCTCCAGGACGGCATTTCCAAAGTCAGAGTTCTTCAAAATGTGTAAGGCACGAAACATACCATAAAAAGGAGGGTTCTTTAGTCAAGTCACATTGGGAAATGCTGCAAAAGATAGTCCTGCTTGCAGCTGCAAAACCTCATTAGCAAGTTAAATGAAGAGAAATTCAACAGCAAAGGAACCCTCGGTGTAACTTTAACAATGGCTTCTGAATTTTTTGAGCAGAGGTCAGCACACGTCTGTAAAGGGCTGGATAAGGAAGCATTTTAGCCTTTGTGCGTCATCCCCGGTCTCTGACGAAACTTTTCAAATCTGCCCTTGTGACGGGAAAGAGGCCATGGGCAGTGTGCCGATGAACGAGTGTGACTGGGCTCCAATATGACTGAGTTCAGGGACACTGACAGTAGATCATGTAACGTTCACATGTCATGAATTACTGATGTATTGATTTTTCTCCCCCACCATTTAAAAATCGAAAAGCTTGCAGTTGTATGAGTTCTGTATGGAGCTTGTCTTGTGCAGCAGAACAGGCAGTGGGCCCGATCTGGCTGATGAACTTTAGACCACAAGCCCACTCTCCTTTCTTTTTAATTTTTCATGTGGCATTTATTAAGACTGAAGATCTGTAAGAATACTCTTTGGGAAAGAGTGGTATCTAACTCTTGCGATTTGTTTTTTCAACCTAACAGCCTGCTTGCTTACTTGAGATACTCATAGTGGGGAAAGCATGAGGAATCAAAGACTCTTTGGGTGGGGAGGCCTGGGAAGGTACCATCCTCTCTCTAACTGCCCACAGTCCTCTTTCACTTAGATCTGGTCCTACAGCAGTGGTGTGTAGAGAAACTTCATTAGGTCATGTCATCCCTGGGCCAACGCCATCAAGAGCCGGTATGACTTCTTCATCTTTAGCTCCCCGTTTAGGGCCACCTGACCCCACAGTTGGGTAGCACAGCCTCCAGGTGGAAGCCACCTTGATGGACTTTGGCTTGTTTCCAATTTTTAATACTGTAAACAACGTTGTGATCTGTCGGTGATATTCTTGGATCTCTTTTTAGATATATTGCTCCCTTGAAGAAGTGACCCAGGACCCTGTTTGCAAATGTTCCTTTCCCTATGCTTGTGGAAGCTGGGTTCCAGAACAGCAGCGGCAGCAGCGTCTGGCACCTCGTTGTTGACAACCCAAAATGGCAGTACTCCCCCAGCTCTATGGTGCTGGTCCAGTGATCTGTGTTTTCGTAAACCCTCCAGGTGACCCTGGTGTCGGCTAAACCTTGAGAAACCACTGTTCGACAGCCACCAGCCAGCACCTTCTGTAAGATAAGGAACAGAAGGTCTCTATGGGGTATCTGGGTGGCTCAGTCGGTTAAGTGTCCAACTTCAGTTCAGGTTTCGATCTCGTGGTTTTTGGGTTCGTGAGTGGGGCCCTGTGCCGACAGCTCAGCGCCTGGAGGCTGCTTCAGATTCTGTGTTTCCTTCTCTCTCGGCCCCTCCCCCACTCATGCTGTGTTTCTCTCTGTCTCAAAAATAAATAAACACATAAAAAAAAAGAAAGCCTGAAAGCTATCATGGATCATTTGACTAAGGCAAAACAACTGCTAAAGAGTAGGAATTGAAGAGCTGATGAGGAATTAGAAATCTGCATTTCAGGGGAGATGCTGGTGGGTCCTCTACCTAATGCCTCACATCCCAAGTGTTCTATTGTATACATTAAAAAGTGTATCATAGTAAGATGTCTTTGCAAAGAAAAAGAAGAATAACTTGTAAAACTTTACAAATAAAAATATATCACCTCATGGAAACACATAAAATAACAAAATTAATTAACTTCTCAACAGATATTTCTCAGGCAATTTTTTAGCAGGTATAATTTGGTAAAGAATCAAAGTAATTCATTTAAGAAGGAGAAAAAAAAACACTCACAGGTTGACTAGCAGGAAAAGGTCCAAGAATCACAATAGAAAGGTTAATGTTTAATTTAAAAACAATTTTTTGTTCTGTCTACATTTGAAAATCTGTGACAGGTGGTTTCCTTTTTTCAGAGGGTAGGGAGTTTTTCCATCTTGTTTCATTTATTTATTTTTGTATGGAAGTATAATTGACATACAGTATCTTGCTACCTTCAGGGGTGCATCATAGTGATTCAATATTTTTATACATTATAAAATGACCCCCACCATATGTCTAGTTACCATTGTTCACCATACATAGTTATTACAATATTATTGACTAGATTTCCTATGCTGTACATTACATCCCCATGACTTATTTTAATTTTTTTTTAATGTGTATTTGTTTTTGCGAGAGAGAGTGTGAGCAGGGGAGGGGCAGAAAGAGAGGGAGACACAGAATCTGAAGCAGGCTCCAGGCTCTGAGCTGTCTGTAAGAAACCTGATGTGGGGCTCCAACTCACAAACCGTGAGATCATGACCTGACCGAAGTTGGACGCTCAACCGACTGAGCCACCCAGGTGCCCCTCCATGACTTATTTTATAACTGGAAGTTTATACCTCTTAATCCCTTTCACCTATTTTGCCCAATCCTCAGTCCCTTCTGACAGTTTATTTTTTTTTTTTAATGTTTTATTTATTTCTAGGAGAGAGAGAGACAGCGTGAGCAGGGGAGGGTCAGAGAGAGAGGGAGACATAGACTCTGAAACAGGCTCCAGGCTCTGAGCTGGCAGTCAGCACAGAGCCCGACGCGGGGCTTGAACCCACGAACCGCGAGATCATGACCCAAGCGAAAGTCGGACGCTTAACCGACTAAGCCACCCAGGCGCCCCCTGACAGTTTATTTTCTGTATCTATGTATCTCTTTCCGTTTTGTGTTGTGTATTCATTTGTTTTGTTTTTTAGATTCCACGTTTCAATTTTTTATTCGGAAAATTTTTATAAGTTTATTTACTTATTTCAAGAGAAATAGAGACAGTGCAGTCAGGGGAGGGGCAGAGAGAGAAAGAGAGAGAATCCCAAGCAGGCTTCACGCTGCCAGCACAGAGCCTGACATGGGGCTTGATGTCACCAACTGTGAGATCACGACCTGAGCTGAAATCCAGGACTGGACATTTCATGACTGAGCCATCCAGGAGCCCCTAGATTCTACATTTTAAAGGAGCAGGTCTGGTGTGGGATTCATGACATGGCTAGACTGAGCACCAAGACCTTTTGGAGTGAATTTCTCCTTATGCTCAGTGATATTCTCATCTTCCTTTGAACTATCTAATTGAGTTTGGATCAATTTTAAGTTATTACATTTAATTCTCTAATTGTTTGTTATTATACTCATTTTTACCTTTTAGATTTAACCTTTGTTTTTTGTTTTTTTTTAATATTTTCTGTTTATTTCCTTCTGATATTTATAAAGGTAATTATAGTTCCATACCTTTACAAGAACTATTTAGCTTATCATACGAGTCATTCAACATATTTTCCTAATCTCTGTGACCTCGAAGGTCCTCACTTCCTAAAACTCCATGATTCTACAATTTCCAATTTGTGCTGTAGTTCTGAAATCCCAAGTAGAAAAATAAAGGAGATGAATGAATTTGTTAAGAAAAGCATTTCAGAAATAAGAATCCCAACATTAATATTTATTTTGCACTCAACTAAACACGAATCTAGATTTAGGGATGGTTCACTGCTCATATAATTACGCTAATGTTACAGAACTGCGGAATCATGAGTCTGCAAATGAAAAGAAATGGAGATACTAAATCAAATCTAGAGTTAATGAGCCTTTTCAGGCTTCATCGTGTTAAACAATATATTCCATTATTACAAATATTTGTAACAGTTATAAATCAGATGATATACAATACATTGATAAACGCACTTGAGACCAAGTAGCCTGTAATTTCACAGTTATTTTGAGGAACTTTATCATATAGATGACATTCCCTCCATGTCTTGCTGCACCTGTGGATGATTTTTTATTGTGACATGAATCACCACATAATGCTTGGATGGCTGAAGGTTGCCTCTAGATTATCAGAGCTGTCAAAATCCATTTTTACACAACAGATTGAAAAAATAATAAAAAATAACTCCTTTAATTCACACTTCTTATTTCTCTTATTGTGATGTAGCTACTATTCTGCTTAGGAAAGGAAATCTATAAAGATTTTTTTTTTTTCTGTCTCTGCAAAGAATCTATTTTCAAAGCAGTCAAAAATGACTCTCATTATTTTTCCTAAGAGAAGGTCATTTTATTTTGGTTTTCGAAATCCATTTTAGCAGGATTCTTGGGTAGGCTTCCCTACAGGGATACTAAAACAATCAGTAAATAATCTCATTTTGGAAATGGCCACAAGAAGCAAATGGCAAATCACCTCATATGTCAGCTGGCTTCAGAATGTTCCAGGCAGCAATCAAACATTCATTCTTGTTAGAACCTGATTTTTGTGAGTCGGGGTGTCAGAAGAACAGCAGTGTCTCCACTCTGACTCTCTCCCTCAGCTGCATAAGTTTGTGTCCAAGATATGAAGCATCAAGGCTGATTTTTAGACCATAACACTTATTAGTGTATATTATGTACCAAGCACTGTGCTAGAAGCTGAGAATACAAAGAATAAGATATAACCCTTCTTTAAGTGTAACAATGTCCTGCACAAATGTAATCTTGAAACAGTCATGTAAATGTTAGGATAAGTATGTACACAGTCTGTTTAGGAAACAAGGAGGATGATTTCAACCTAAGGCTGTCAAGACTGGCTCCCAGAAAGGGGGCTTACAGGAGGAAGGCAACCTTCCCTCCAGCCCATTCAGCATGGTGCTAGCACTGTGTAGCAGAACCAGAACTTGCCCCTAGACCTTCTTGTGCTTTTCAGTGCTCTTTCTACAAACAAAGATGCCTCTTGGGAGATATTAACCTCCTTTACAGTAATCTACATAGGATTGACCCATATAGTGGAATCTCCTTGTTGGTGAATTCGGTAAAAAATTTTTTTCAGTAAAACATTTCGATGACAGGTAGGGATTCTCACTGCTTGCCAGTGAATAAACAGGGAATGGGACAATTGAATCTTCTTTTCTCTCATTTCATCTGTTTCCACACACCTCTCAGGGTGCTTTAAGACCTTCTCTGAGTACAGGGATCGATAGTGACTTTTGAGGCTCTGATTTAATATCTTAGATCGAATGTATTAAAATGTATGTATCCATATATCACATTAAATACAAGTTGCATATAACCACAAAGCAACTGAACTGAATTGAAGTTATTAGTTGAAAACAAGTTTTATTTTGTAGATATTTAATTAATTAAAAATTTTAATGTTTATTTATTTTGAGGGAGAAAGACACAGAGTGAGAGTTGGAAAGGGGCAGAGAGAGAGGGAGACACAGAATCTGAAGCAGGATCCAGGCTCTGAGCTGTTAGCACAGAGCCTGATGCAGGATCCAACTCATGAACTGCGAGATCATGACCTGAGCCAAAGTCAGATGTTTAACCAACTGAGCCACCCAGGCGCCTTGATATTTAATTAAATGGTGTTAAGTTACCCCCCTGTATTTTGGAATAATTTTCTTCAGGTTTCAGACATATTCCCACACCCCTGGGAAAGCTTGTTGTGGGTAGGGACATGCCCACCATGCCCAGGTACCTCTTTTCCTGTAATCATCTAGCCCTGTTTAGAATGAATTAAAATACTTAAATCATATTTTCATTATATGCTCTTTAGTATATATTATATAATAATGTACACATTATTCTATACCTATATAGAAGATCAATGTTTTAATTAGCTGTTGCCACAATAATGTTCTCTAGTGAAAACCACCAAATCTCAGTGGCAGACAACAATAGGCTTTTATTCTTTTTTTTTTTAATGTTTTTTTTATCTATTTCTAGGAGAGAGAGAGACAGCGTGAGCAGGGGAGGGTCAGAGAGAGAGGGAGTCACAGACTCTGAAACAGGCTCCAGGCTCTGGGCTGGCAGTCAGCACAGAGCCCGACGCGGGGCTCAAGCCCACGAACCGCGAGATCATGACCTAAGCGAAAGTCGGACGCTTAACCGACTAAGCCACCCAGGCGCCCCAGTAGGCTTTTATTCTTTTCTCATGAGTTTGCTGATGAGCTCTGTGTAACATACTTCTCATTTTTCTCCTGGGACCATGGGCTAGCTGTGCTAGCATGTGCTTCTCCTGTTGATGGCAGAGATGTGAGACAGCAAGTGTAAACTCATGAACTACCTTGAGACCCAGACTTGGAACTTGGAACTTCTGTCTATATTTCATTAGCCAAAGCAAGTCATAAAAATCAAGGGGCAGAGAAATATACTCTCTCCACACTGAGGCTGTAACAAGAGCGTGGATATGAATAAGGGTGAAATATTGGGGCCAATAATTGAATCTACTAAGTCACCCCCAACCTATGCAATGTCTCCTATGCTCTGTGAGTGAGCAAAAGGATTTGAAAGGTGTGTACTCACCAATTGACCTTAAAACCCATACCTGCAGGAGATGTGACCCAACTGTACCTCCACCTGCTGGTGAACCATGTGCTCAGGATCCCATATCACCTAGGTGAACTTTCTGGGTTGGAGCTACCTTCCTCTATGCCCAGGATAACCACACTCATATGGGCATGAATTATATTGTGGTCAAAAGCTGGATTTAAGAAAATCAGTATATTCAGTTTGCTTTAAAGTTAAAGGCATGGTTTCCAAGAAAAACGTCTCTCCACTAGCTCATTACCTTGAGACAATCAATGACTACCTTCTCTGTACCAGATATCAGCTGTTTTGCCCATAATGGCCCTATTTCCTTTATAAGACTTTCCCTTATCTTCAGCTAATCTTTGATGCTTTGATCAGCTATTGCCTGTTACTTTCAGTGATGGCTTACACACTGGCTTTATACTGGGCTATGGGAAAATAGGTTCTGCTTACATAAATAGGTTAGAAAAAAGCTTAGGCTGGAAAGTCACCACCACAGGGCAAAAGTGCCTGAGGATAGCTAGCCAGATATTATAACTGGATCACGGGTAACTTGTTAAATCACCTGCAAGAAGTTACTTTCCATATGACGCCGATATGCTATTGTACTTTGATCACAAATTCCACTTTTCCTCCAGACCCTGTGCTTCTTATACACACAAATTAATGACTACTGTCTAATTGTTTTCTCCACATTCATGTGTGTAAGATCTTGTTGTCATCATGTTCACCACATGGGTAATATCTTGTGAGCTCAATAAATATGGAGATGAATCCCTTGTATGGGGCTCTGGTCTCCTCTCAGACAGTAGCCTCTCTCGTATTCAATTCTGCATCTGCTCTGCTGCTGGACAAGAGAGAACTCCAGACTCATAGTCTGCAACACTGGGTATCTCTATAAATTTTTGATTATGTGTTTATTTTCATTGCACATATGCTATACATTTAATATTAAAATTAAAATATTAAACACATAGATAAGGAAAAAGAGTCAAGTGCTATGTGCTTTATGAATATCATTTCAAATATTCCTCACAACAATTCTGCAAGATAGACATTGTTTGGCCTGTTTGACAGAAGAGGAAACTGAGGAACAGTGAGAACGAGGAATTTGCCTAAGCTGACAAGGCTGGTAAGTGGCTGTTGGAATCTTCTGGCTCCATAGCCAGTGCCTAACCATTATATTGTGTTATATAGTGCTCATTCACTGCATATAGTTCCTCTACTTGGAGCCACATAGTATCTTTATTTTATTTCCTTAAACCTTTAGCTAAAACAAATAATAAGTACATTCTCAATATAAAAATTTAAACAATGTAGAAATATTTAGAGTAAAAAGTGAAAGTTCACTGTCAAAGTCGCCAAATTTCATTCCATTTTCTTCCCTGGAGACAACTACTGTTATCAATTTGGAGTGAATTTTCCCTGGCATTTTATTTAATAAATGCAGTTTATATACTGTGGGTGTGTGTCTACATGTGCATGAGTGTGTATGCATGCACTTTACAGAAAAAGGTCATATTACACCTAGTCTCCTACAATTTGTATTTCTTACCTAACATTTAATTTGAAAGACGTGTCTATGGCAGTGTTAGTTGACTCTAATGCCCATTTCCCCCATTCTTCAATAATAAAAGGATTGTTATCTGGGCATACACTGTCTAGAATAAAGTGGCATTTTTCTATCCTTCCTGGCAGCTAGGTATGGCCACCTGACTAAATTTTGGGCACAAGGGTGTATATGGAAATGTTGAGACAGATCTTAGTTCCTTCTTTAAGAGACCATTGCCATGTGCTCCTTGAGTCTCTTTTTTGTCCTTTTTTCCATTCTGCTGTCTACAAGGTAGATGACCCCATCCTGAACTGCAGGGCTGGGACCCAGCACAACAGAGCAATATAAGATACAGAGGTCCATGTGTCAACACCATAAAGTGTCATACCAGTTCTGATCCTCCTCTCTTTGCTTAAAAGAGAAATTTATCTCTATTCTGTTAAAGCCACTGTTATTTTGAGGTCTTCCATTGTTTGCAACTGGTCTTAATCCTAGAATCCTAAGTGACTTGCAGCAAGTGGCCAAACCAGAGCATGTTCTACTGTCCTGGTAGAAGTGTTTGGTGGTGGTTGACAAGGAATCAAATATTATTATTGGCTAGAAAGTTCATGACGTATTTAGTTCAGTGGTCCCTACTGAATGTTGAAAGGCAGACTATAAGCTGAGAGGGTGTAGGGTTAGGAGAAAGGAAGAGAAAGTGGAGAATGTTGATGGCTATCTTTTCTGCCTTCTGGGTGCAGCGTAGTCCCACGTGAGAGAGATGAGACCAGATCAGAGAGATCAAGCAGGAAATCTGGAAGAGAATACAGCTCCACTAAGGCCTGGAATCTTTGATCTAAGTTGTCTCATTGGTTACCTGGGACTCTATATAAAAGAAAAATGTTGTACCCCAAATGGAGAAGTTGTAAACAATGACTCTGAAATAGCAGCTACAGCAGGAGGTAAAATTCCCAAGTCCCTTCAATCACGTTCTGCTAACAGTTTTCTGACAAAAGATGGAAGCCAGCCCTGGGGCAAAAGATTCAGGTTGCGCTGATTGTTTTCCAAGTTGTTCGTTTCAGAAGGGTTGTCAGAAGGCCTCAAGGTAGCCAAAATCAAACTGAGCAAAGGGGGGCAGGCGGAATACTGTACGCAGGAATGAAAACTGCAGGCTCTCTTGTTCGGTCTAGAGCAAGAAGGTTGGGATCAAACCTTTTAGCTGATCAAATTGCTTGACCTCTCCACTCAACACAAACTGACCGAGCTCCTATTTAGCCAGGTACCATTCATGGGCTGGGGACATGATTGTTGTGGGTCTTGAGTTCTAGCAAAAGAAGAGACAGAGTCATTAGTCAATGAATAAACTAACATGATAATTGCAGACAGTGGCAAGGGGTAAGAAGCTAATGAGGGTGACAGAAAGAGTGTTATCAGTGGCTATCGCATCCAAGGAAAAGTTCAGGTTCTACATTATTTCTAAAATCTTTCTGCTCATTATGGGAGGCTAATACATGCATTTCGACTCTGTTTCCCACTTGAATGCAGAATCAAGGAGTCAGGGTGATCCCACTCAGATGCCAGACTTATTACTGAGAAAAGCTAACTTTGAGTACATGGATTGGTCTGTGACAAAAACGGACTTTGGAATATGGAACCGCAGAGCTACACTAAGTTTCTCATCCAGCCATTGGGATAGGACACCGCTAGAGAAACTACGATTCACTCACTTAATTTTTTAAATTTTTTCAGAATGTTTATTTTTGAGAGACAGAGAGAGACAGAGCATGAGCAGGGGAGGGGCAGAGAGAGAGAGGGAGACAAAGAATCCAAAGCCGTCAACACAGAGCCCCGACACAAGGTGTGAGATCATTACCTGAGTCGAAGTCAGACACTTAATCAACTGAACCACCCAGGCGCCCCTTCACTCACTTTAACAATAAGGCCCAAAGCAGGGAAAAATCTGATGAAAAAGAACCTTTGCCATAGAAAACTGCAGCTTATATTTTTAGTATCTTCAAAGAATATGACTTATAAATATTTCCTTGTCTTTTATGTTGATAACAAGCAAAAGAGCCCTATCAGTGCCTTGCATTCCCAACATTTTAAGTCACAAGCACAAAGCTTTTAGGTCTCCTAAGTCTTCTCTACTAAACCTGCTCATGCCTGCTGGTTTTATAAGTCAAGGCTTAATAGAGATACAAGAAGTTTAACTCTTCAATGTTATCAATGATAGTCTGTAGTTACATACAGAACTAGGAAGCTCACAAAAGGGAAAGTACCTTGGACCTAGGTTGTGTGTAATTGTATGAAAAGGAAGATTCCAATGCTCACTTTGAAATGTTTCTAATTCCTTCCCGTGAACCCACTTTAGAGATGAAAAAGCCTAGTCTTGGCTCTTTGCTGCTCCAATATGATACATCCTAAGCCTAAGTCCATGTTTCTACTGAGGATGGTAGGGGCTGGTAACATGCCAGCATTACAGATAAGGCCCATTGGTATGAGAACGTCATCTGGACCTGCCCCATTTCTTTGCTCTCTCATGATACAGCCTCGGACATACATTAATACCGGGGCAGAAACTATGGCACAGGGCATTTCATTGTCTAGGAATGTCAAACTTTCCCAGGAAGCCAATTTTTCTTTAAGAGAATTTTCACCATCTCGATGCATGCACTGACATTCTTTCCTGGGTGTATTATCCCTCACACTCAGTTCTTGTTCTTTTTTTCTCTGACATTATAGAAGAAAATTAATGGAACAGAATAAATTAGGAGGCCTGGTGCTTTATCATCTTAACTGTTCAGCAAATCTAATTGATACCTTGGGGAGATGAGGAGGTACTTGCTGATAACTCCTTTAGAACAAAGGGCATTTTATTTGTTTGCTTTTGTTTACTTTTATGTTCTATTTACCATAAAGAATCTTATATGGTTATAGTGATGTATAAATAATAAATGCAATGGTAAATACGATCATCAAAGTTTTGGGGAGACATGACAACTTCACAAATTAAACTGCAAGTTTCACTTTTCAAATTAAACTGCAATATTTTGTCCCCAAATTATCTATAGAACTGACAAAACTGGTCACCTCATTAGATGTAAGTAAATTCTACATTTCATTAAAATTTCCAGAATATTTATAACACTGAAAAGTGACTCTTAGAAAGGTTGTAGAAGTGTCTGAAATGGCATTTTTTCATTTGGGGATCGTTAGGGCGAACTAACTTAGATAGGTATTTTCTCAATGTGTGTTGCAACCTGTGTGTGTGTGTGAGAGAGAGAGAGAGAGAGAGGGAGAGAGAGAGAGAGAGGGAGAGAGAGAGAGAACAAATGCACACATGTACACACTGTTTTCTAGAGAGCTGAATTAACAGCTAGCATATTGGAGGCTTTCTGTCTAATTTGAGGTCCATACCTGTATCAAGGTTAAAGACGATAATTTTCTAAATGAGTAACAAAGAGCAATCTTTGTGCTTTAGATTTACAGGAGTTAATTTTCTTTTATATTCTCTATGTTTCCCTTGTGAGAGATGTGTCAGAAAGAACAAGTTCTGGAGAAATTTTAGGGCAAAAAAAGAGGGAGTCGCTTCTCAATTGCTCAAAATCATCAGCTGAAAGTCCGACTTGTCGTTCACTTACAATCTTCAGCTTAAGGAACATTTCTGTGGGGTTCACAGAGGGAGGAGGATGCCGATGTCAAGAGTCTAGAGGTACAACCAAAGCTTTGCACTTATATTCTCGAGGGCCAGGGCAGGTCCGGTTCTTGTGGATGCTAGTTTAGGCTCTTCCGCTGCTTCTTTTTTCTTTCTTTTTTTTTTTTCCAAATATTTAATTTTAATTGCTTACACTGAAACGCATTTACAATTTTCTTTTTTTTAAATAGTTTATCGTCAAGTTGGTTTCCACATAACACCCAGTGCTCATCCCCACAAGTGCCCTCCTCCATGCCCATCACCGCCCTTCCCTTCCCCTCCACCCCCATCAGCCCTCAGTTTGTTCTCAGCATTCAAGTGTCTCTCATGGTTTGCCTCCCTCCCCCCAACTATTTTTCCCCTTCTTCTCTCCCGTGGTCCTCCGTTAAGTTCCTCCTAATCCTCCTATACGTGCAGACATATGGTATCTGTCCTTCTCTGCCTGACTTATTTCGCTCAGCATAACACCCTCAAGTTCCATCCATGTTGCTACATATGGCCAGATTTCATTCTTTCTCATTGCCATGTAGTATTCCATTGTATAGATAAACCACATCTTCTTGATCCATTCGTCCCTTGATGGACATTTAGGCTCTTTGGCTATTGTTGAGAGTCCTGCAATGAACATTGGGGTCCATGTGCCCTTATGCATCAGCACTCCTGGATCCCTTGGGTAAATTCCTAGCAGTGCCATTGCTGGGTCATAGGGGAGTTCTATTGTTAATTTTTTGAGGAACCTCCACATAGTTTTCCAGAGGGGCTGCTTCTTAATGCTTATGCTCCTTAATATTTTTCAAGTTCAATTATGTATTTTTGCATTCTAAGTATTCCTGCAAAGTTGTGTATTCCTACCTGGAAACCTGGCCCTGCTCTTCCTCTAACACCCAGCCATTTTTCAAGTCCAAGCTCAATGCCACTGTCTCTAGGAAACCTTCTTTGATTTCCGAATTAGGATTGTGTTTTATTTTTCCCTTTTCGTACCCCGTTCCTTTCCTTTAGAAGAATATACGTATGGAAATATATGTACAGAAAACTAATTTATAATTATATATTAAGATCTCCTACTTGCTCAAAGTTTCTCTCCCACACTTGACTGTGTGCCCTAACAGGGAGGAAATCATATCTGGCAGCACCAGATGGAAGACAGCCAGGCGGTATTTCCCGAGTGAATAAATCAGTAAATATTGCCTCATTTTGTCAGAGTGGAGTTTGTGAGCTTCTCTGTCTCTATTAAGTAATCTTTGATTGCCATTATTTCTTCCAGTTCAGGCTAAGAATTTTGGAGATTTTCCTTCATTGCCAAGGGGATTTAATATTTAAAGGAGTTCAATAGCAATTTGCTTTGTAAAGAAAAAAGTCATTGGATTGTATAAATATTCCATATCCTTTTAAAGGTTGAATTTATTCTTCACAGATGCTCCCCTATTTACTGAGTTTCACTGCTAGGGCAGTGTCCTTCCACGACTGCTTAAATAAACCCCACTCGGGTTTCAGGAAAGGACACTTTCACCTCCTGCCACCCCCACAACACGTGTGGTTTAATGGCATTTGGGAAGATTCGTTTCCTTTTTGCTTGTGGGCGGCCACAGGCAGGAGCTCTGTCCTCATAACCTCTAGATGCCCAATAGCTGTGAGGCCAGAGTCCAGTGTCTGCTGCTGAGTCCCAATTCCATGCAAAGCCGCAGGGGAAAGAAGAGACAGATTAATGAGTGCTAATTACTCTTGAACCAGATGATCTCCTCTTAGTATGACAAAATAGAAATGATATCCACCACACTGTCTGCTCAACGGGTCTGAAAGGTGCGGTTCTACAGTCCAAATGAGTGCACCGACAGTCTTCCCTGGGAAACAAAACACAGCTAACCGGCTGTGCCGTCACCTCTGGTGACAGTCTGCTTCGTCTTTTCCCTCTTATTCATGAGTATCTTGATAATTCCATATCCGTTTAGAATGGCTTGCGCTCTAAATCACAGGCTAGCTGACTGACAGCTGTTCAAACAAGAGAAGATGATATTTCTCCCCTAACAGGAAATCTGGATGGTGGTGGTTGCTGATGTTTGCTCAGTGGCTCACAAAGTCAAGATGGTGGGCTGGTGTCTCTGATTCTTATAGCTGTCAGAGGATGGGTGCAGGTCCCAGCAGCCTCTGCTCACACATCCAGGTTCACTCGCAGGCAAGTGGCGGGGGCAGCTAGCGGCAAAGGTTTACTGCTCACTCCATCTCTCTTTGCCAGGAGATAGAAACCTTCCTCATAAGCTTTCCAGCTTCCTTTATTGCCCCCATACTTTTTATTGGCCAGAACTAAGGTACATGGCTGCTCAAGCTGGAAAATAAATGAGTGATCAGTTGTTCAACCTTTACAGTAGGTAATGAAAAAATGGAGAGGGGGATTGGAAGTGACCTTTAAATAAGGAAGTAGAATCTGTAGGAGATCTTAACCTGAGACCCTGCTCAGCCCTTTGCAATCTCATTTATTATAGGACAAACTCTGCATTCTTGATGGTGACATTCTCCTTATACCTTAAGATGTTCTTCCTTCTCTCCTTGGTGCCAGACCACCATTTGACCTTGCCTTGAAAAAAATATTTGGTTGGGTGCCTGGGTGACTCAGTCGGTTAAGCATCCAACTTCGGCTCAGGTCATGATCTTACAGCTCGTGGGTTCAAGCCTGGCGTCGGGGTCTGTGCTGACAGCTCAGAGCCTGGAGCCTCCTTCCGATTCTGTGTCTCTCATTCTCTCTCTCTCTCTCTCTCTCTCTCTCTGGCCTTCTCCCACTCATGATCTCTCTCTCTCTCAAAAATAAATAAAACATTAAAAAAAAGAAAATAATATTTGGCACTGAATCAGCAAATCACACATTTATATGGCAGATTAAACATATCAGCAGAACATTTTATTATTTTTAAAAGATTACATTTTTCTTTTGATTTTCAAATGTTTTTCTCCCCACCCATAGGGTATAGTTTTCTTCTTTCTATGGGCTTTCCCCAGGTACTGCAATCCCTAGAGTAATAAATGTAGATGTTCATGCTAGATTGCAATAAATTTGATATTTAGTATACAAATGAAATTTGATCAGTAATTTTATGATTTGGGATGCCTGACACACAGAAGCATCATCTTAAACTTCTCTATATTTATTATATTTTGAAAAGGTAATGTGAGATAGACGATCTCCTCACCCCCAGCCTTTCTAAAGTACACAAGTTAATCAAAATTTGTCCATGCTAGAGATGTTATCAAATACTAGTATTGCCACTCAATTGCAGCCTCTTGGTTTAATCATCACAAAATATTAGCACAAAACTTGTCAGTGAATTTCTACTACCTGTGGTATCTTATGTCATTGGGTGCCCATGAAGGGCAAGGGGATTCACAGTTCATTGCACCTGGAATGGCAAGAAAAAATAGACAAATGTTCTTGATAATTGTTGACAATTCAGTATGCCATGCTAGTAAGTAGCCTGATGTGCTAACTTTTCACCTGAAAATGAAAAAATGGATCAAATCTGTATAATCTTCCTATAATTGTGATTACTTACAAAAATCGGTTGACCTGAACTATTTAGTTTTTTTCATCTGTATATAATTAATAATAAATGAATTCTGCAAGCTGAACAATTTTTTTTTGAAATTCATTTATTCGATAGTCTTGATTTGACCTCCTTGAAAATACCTTGCAGCCCTGTTTTTTGTTTGCTTCTTTGATTGGGCACAGCAATCACTCATGCATAGAAATTCTTACTGACTCACTCAATGACACTTTCTCTTTTGCATACAAATGCTCTCTCTAATTTTTTTTCTGCTGTCATCAAATGTCCATGCCACATGATCTACAAATATGAAGACTGTGCTCATCCAAACCAGGTTCAGTGTTTAAATGAAATATATGGCAAAGTTAATCTGACACATACTTAATGATGTGTATAATTGTTACTGTGTTGCATGGTAATTTGGCATAAATGGTAAGCTACTCTTGTCATAGCCATGGAGAATATATTTATACAGACAGACTCAGCATTTTTATAATCAGCAGTGGGAAGAATTTGAAAGTGGTGGCCGTGAGAATGAAAAAGTAGTTTGTGGAAAGCCTCTCCCCTACCATATGAAGACTGAATATTTACCTGTTTTCTCCCAGCTCTAGCAGACCTTAAGGGAAGATACCTAGCATCTCAAGGTTTTGGCTATATTGATTTTTCCAGGATTTAGGTCGACTAGCATATCAATCTACCACCTGGCTTCTTAAGCACTTGAATGTGGGTCTCCCACATGGATCACTTTGGAAAGAAAAGAAACAGGCTAAAGAACTAAAATGTCCAACAACACTCAGTAAAACAAGTAGGAAAGGAAATTATTTCCACATAGCATCACCTTGGCATAAGACCCCTAGGGAGATGGCACTTTATGCTCATGGGTGGAGAAGACAGAGAGGCTGTATCCTTATCCTGAAAAACCTATGTATAGCCAGTTGGAGTGTGGAAAACACTTCATAAACCTAGGTAATCATGGTGGTAGATCTCCTAATTACTCATTTAAATTTATTTTTATTTATTTTTGAGAGAGAGAGAGAGACAGAGTATAGGCAGGGGAGGGGCAGCAAGAGAGAGACACAGAATCTGAAACAGGCTCCAGGCTCTGAGCTGTCAGCACAGAGCCCGTCACAGGTCTTGAACTCGTGAACTGCGAGATCATGACCTGAGCTGAAGTCTGATGCCCAACCAACTGAGCCACGCAGGTGCCCCTCCTAATTACTCATTTAATTGGTATGTTAGGCAGAATTCTGAACTTAAACTTGTTGATTGAAATCATTGCAGTTCCTTCTAATTTTAAACATTTTCATTTCATGTAAGTATTCAGTCAATTTGAAGTCTCCTCCACCAGAAACATTTCAACACCCTGTACCTGTTCTCCCACTTCTCGAGGTGGCATCTTGGTTCCAAAGGGTATTGCTTTCTGCATTCTCATGGTGCAAGAGAGATCTATGCAGTGACATCTAGTCCCTCCCTGGTCTTGGTTGTGAAATGGTTAACCTGGGCCTCTCTCTGAGTAGTGACCACTAGGCTACGACTCTTCCCATCAATGAACCTGCTGGAGTCTGCTGCAGATCTGCTGTATACCGTGTTTGCATCTCTCTTACTAGGTCTGAGCCTCGGGTACTCCCTGGCTGACACAGCCTCACTTGGCTCCTTCCATTTGTCTCTGGTGTGGATGTTTCCACCTTAACCCTTTGCCCTTGTCCGATGGCGGAACCTCTGGTTGTAACTCGACATTTATCCACTTCTTCCTCTATCTCCAAAGGGCATGTGGGAACTTCTGGGTTTCACCCTCCCTGAGAAAGCTGAAATTCAGCCTTCCTTTGTCAGATCACCATATACTGGTGAGTTCCTTCTGGTGTGTCTACATTGCTGCAAGGATACAGGGCACTCTGCTTCCAAAATCTTTGATATGCAGAAGAGCAAAGCTCCCTACACTCAGTGTTCCCTGGGACTTACCTGTCACATTTCCGCCAACCTAGGATAAAGCCTAAAGAGACGGACACACATGTCTCATCCCTGCATCTCCTCCCTCAAATTTCTTCTCTACTATAATCCCTTGTTCCTAGAAGAAGCTTATTATTATTTATCCTTTCTATTCTTCCAGGAACACCTGTGTACATTTTGGCCAGGAAGGAGGGCTTCAGGCTCCCTAATTCCTCAGCCATAATGGAGGATGGCAAGTGGTAGAGAAAGATGGGTTGGCCAAGAGTCTAAACTAGAGGATATTTTAAAATAGTACGCCCAATTACAATCTTTTCTGTAATAAAAATTCCCCAACCTCGGGGGTATTTACTCTTATTTAGGGTCACTTCTCCATTCCCAAAGTGCAGGAGCTAAATTTCTGCCTTGAATCTACTTTCTGATTCTCCCCTCGCCCCAGGTCCTCTGAGGGTGGCTGAGTAAACTTGGGGACTGGTCAGTTCCTGTGTTTGGGGATACATCTGAGATCTAAGAAAGCCTGCGCGGAGCACCTGGGTGGCTCAGTCGGTTAAGTGCCTGACTTTGGCTCAGGTCATAATCTCACAGCCTGTGAGTTCGAGCCCCACATCTGGCTCTTCTAACAGCTCAGAGCCCGGAGCCTGCTTTGTATTCTGTGTCTTCCTCTCTCTCTGCCCCTACTCAGCTCATTCTGTCTCTCTCTCTCTCTCTCTCTCAAAAATAAATTAAAAATTAAAAAAAAAGAAAGAAAGCAAGCCTAAGCTTTCCAATATTGGCCGTTCAGAGACCCAGGCCAGGTATGCAGGTGGGACTTCCAGTGAGCAAAGGGAAGTCTCAGATCTCAGCTAGGGATGAGTTGTTTCTCCTACTTAAAGATACCAGGATATATGAGATGCCACCTCCAAGCCCAAATCCACATCCACGTTCTCCTCAGCCATAGCTCTGTGACCTCTGGGTCTACAGAAGGGGAAAAGGTGACAGTCACAGTCACGTCTTGAGAACAGAACGCCTTCACTTTTTATTTTTGTGAATTTCTCAAGCCAAACATTGCTTCATATCCATCAGCTGAGATAGATGCTGTCTGGCCTAAACATAGATTCAGAATCTGATCTCTTCCTCCAAGGCCTAATTTTCAGTCCTGGGCCTGAGTTGCTGGCATAAAGCTTTGCCCTGCTGAATGAGAGGCTCTGTCATTTCAAAGAGAAACAGGCTTATTTCCTGTTGCCCCTTTTCTTTCTTTCACCTGCTAATTGTCTGTAGTTGCCTATATAAATAGTTTTATTCATTGTCCTAGCATCAAGACTGCTGGACTCTCAAATTCTCATCTGGGTGTTTGTAACTTGTCAGCAGTACAAATATGTGTCCCCCACTCTTAAGGACCCCAAGTGGGTTTCTTCATGCAGCAAACCTACAGATTCGATTCCTCTGATGTGGAAAAACAACAGAGCTGATTTATTTAATTTGTCAGTAAGTAGTCTGCTTCCCCTCATAAGCCTAAACTCTGTACTATGCAATCATTTGAACAGCCCTTTTAGATAATACTCCATATCTTTATGTAAAAATGCACATTTCCTCATATTTCCATATCTCTCCTATTCTAGAGAGTATCTGCGTGATTGGAGAGGTGGTATAGCTTGATGATGGAAGGGAGACAGCATGCTTGGATCTATATGGTGCTTTGTGTAAAGAAATACAACAGCAATAAATACCATGCTTTTTTTTTTTTTTTTTTTTT
>NW_024082724.1:0-108358 GCF_003009895.1 Hyaena hyaena | reverse complement strand
TCTGCATCTATTGACAGGATCATATGGTTTTTATCTTTTCTTTTATTGATGTGATGTATCACATTGATTGATTTGTGCATGTTGAACCAGCCCTGTAACCCAGGAATGAATCCCACTTATCTTGGTGGATGATTCTTTATATGTGCTGCTGGATTCGATTTGCAAGGATCTTGTTGAGGATTTTTGCATCTAAGGATATAAATCTTATTACTTGGTGGTCATGATGGTAAATTGGGGTACCTCTGTATTTAAAAGGTATGTCAATTCAGGCCCATGCAGTTATAATTTGAGTGTTATTAAATATTAATAGTCACATAGAAATCTCATTCTAAAATAGAATTGGAAATGAATTCGGGCAGAAAAGTTAATATCTCTACCTTTCCTCTGATTCCCACTCAAGTTTATTAATGGACCGTGGCATTGAATAGATGTATGTTTGCCTAAGAACACTGTGTCCTTGTGACCTCCAGGGTGTGTTAAACCAAAGTACCTTCATGTCTCAGGCCCGTGTGTGGACCTGGGTATCTAACTCACTAGATAGCTTAGCAATCTGTGACGCTGAGGCTCCCAGGTCTTGGCATTCATAACCCTTGTGTCTTCCCCATCCAGAAGCTGGGTGGGGCCTGTGACTCACTGGAATTACTAGGAAATGGGAAAGGAACACCATCCATTTCTGGACAAAAAAGGCCCAGAAGGTCCCACTTTTGCAATTGGACACTCTGCTGGAGACCCAGTGTGGAGAGGGACCCCGGGGGATGGGAGGCCTGGGCTGTTCCAGGGCCCTCACAGAGCTCAGCCCACCACACCCCACCCCTGGCTTAGTTTCCATTGCTTCACCTCAGATCTCCACAAGGCCAGCAAGTGTGTGCATGTGTGCATAAAACTGGACAAAACACTTTGCAGATGCCACAGTGACTTTACAATTTTGTCTCTGGCTGCACATGGAACACTATGGGTCGAATGCATTTTTGTCTGGAACAATTCAGACCAATTTCACTATTCCAGTTCAAAATGAGTGGATATTGCTGAGAATATGGAGGACTTTCACTAGATTAACTTTTTAAAACACTATTTAAATATATGCCAAAGCACTTCAGTACTCATTACGTGTAGTGTAAATTAACTAAGATATGAGACTAAGATATGAGATTAATGCTATCCATACGATGAGCTCATGATTCCTAAAATTCCACAGGAAATTCTTCAGTATTAAATAAGAAATTAAACACTAACTCCATGTTTCTCAAAGTTTAGCACATCAAAATCACCCGGCATAATTGTCGAAAGTGCATAGCACTTGGCCATATACTTCTAGGCCCTGCTGAGTAGAGGCACTGCTGTGGAGTCTCATTTAAGCATGTTTCAAAACTTCTTCTTAATTACTTAGCAAGTGAATTAGTGGGGATAATTAAAATATGATATGAATAAATTATAAGTTCTATATGATTAGAATTCTTGTACTTGTTCATTAAGAAATCTCATTGCAATAAAATGCTGTTGGACCTTTGTATATTTGCAGCCTCTTCACTTTTGGCTTCGGTGCTTCATTTTCATTACCTTATTTTTTATTTAAATAAATGTTTTTTCACTTTTGAGAGAGAGAGAGAGAGAGCATGAGTAGGGGAGGGGCAGAGAGAAAGGGAGACAGGATCCAAAGCAGGCTCTGTACTGATAGCAGAGAGCCTGATGTGGGACTGAAACCCACAAGCTGCGAGATCATGACCTGAGCCAAAGTCAGATGCCCAACTGCCTGAGCCACCCAAGTGCCCCTGTTTTCATTTCATTATTAAAGTTGACTGGAAGGACACCTGTGGCTCAGGTGGTTGAGCAACCGACTTCGGATCAGGTAATGGTCTCAGTACTTAAGTTCAAGGCCCACATCAGGCTTTGTGCTTACAGCTCAAAGCCTGGAGCTGGGCTTCAGATTCTGTGTCTCTTCCTCTCTCTCTACCTCTCCCCTGCTCAGGCTCAGTCTCTCTGTCTCTCTCAAAAATAAACGTAAAAGAAAAAAGTTGACTCTAGTTTCAATTGTTTTTTTATTTTAAAAAATGTAACTAATTGTTACATTATGGTTATTTAATACATTTACCTTATGAGTTCCAGCTTAACAGTGCTTAGAGCTGCATGTTTTTAGCAACATTATTTTTAGGTTGCAAATCTTATTAAATAGATTTTTACTCTAATATTAAATGGGATATATCAAAAAATGTTTTAAGTTCTTAAACTGTGAAAAGTCATTAATGATGTGCTACCTATGCATTTGTGGTGTCTTAAAAAGTTATAATGTTAAACAACATTAAAATTATTCTTTTAATTTATAAGGGGCATTTTAGTAATTTAAATAAGGTGTTTATAGCCATTGTTAAGTGCTTATTGAGTAATTTATTTATGTTAGTGTAAAAATGTTACTTTTGTCAAAGCAAAATGAAAAACGCTTTTGTTTTTAAATTTTAAAGAGAAAGGAAAAGAGTTTTATTCAAGCCCTTTAGGACAGTTGCAGAGAATACATGATCTTCACAAGGAAGACAGTGCTCCTGGGAAGGGATATTTGGTGTAGGATTATATGTGCTTTTTACAGAAAGAATTACAAATCATTATGATGAAGGACATTCCAGAAAGTTACAGACTTTATCTTGTTTTTAGTATGTGCAAGACTGTATGACTTCAGTCTTATGGGATCCAGAGAGGTTTTTATGGTTTTTCTTATCTTTATGTTTGCAAAGCTTCTTTTGGCTTATTTTTATTTTAAACGAAGCAGACATACATTGTGTGCTGAGGCAAGAAAAGAGCCCTGGCTTTGAGGTTTTTGCCAAGCCAGTCTGACCTTGGTAAGTGTTGCAGATTGGGCTTTCCTGGGAGCCTGGGAGCAGAGCCCACCAACACTGAAATTTGAACATTCCCTTTATCACTATAAGTATTTCTATTTTTATGAACTTTTATCATGGGATATGGAGGATGTTTAAAGTAGCAGTGTTCTGAAAGGAAACAGCACCTTAGTTAGGCAGCCATAATAGAGTTCACTGAAGGCCTTTTTAGGGAAACAGAGGGCATATGATGCAGGCCTAGTTCCGGCAATAGTAGAAGCACGTGTGAGGACTCGGGACGTGGGCTGGTGTGGTCATTGGGGCTCAGACAGGACAAGGGTACCAAAATGGCCTCATGCCAGAGCAGAGATTGTAGAGGGATAGCATGTCAGCAAAGAGGGAGTCAGGAGAATAAACACCCAACCCTCACTCTCAGGCTGGTGTCTGTCTCCTAAAAACACTTCTCCTTAACGCTACTCCAAGCCAGATGGCAGGGGACCCACTGTGTTCCCCACAAAGTTCAGCCCCCAGTCCACAGGGCGTCAAGAAGAAGGGTGAGGAAATGCTCGGCATTCATGGGAGAACCACTGTCTTAATACTGGAATGGTTCATATAACAAACTAAATACGATGCCATTAATGTGTTCATATATTTTATTGCATGTACCTCACAGGAGTGACTTTACTGCGAAATTTAGACATTCATCTCTCTAACTGCTATTAGTCCCATGGCATCTTGGACAACTTCTAACTAAAGAACTCTACTAATTCTTGCCAGTATTTTTAAGGAGTTTCTCTCATTTTCCAAGGTCACTTTGTATCAATTATATATATACATATATATTAGGTTTATTTATTTATTTTGAGATAGAGATAGAAAGTGAGCAGGAAGAGACAGAAAGAGGGGGAGACAGAAAATCCCAAGCAGGCTTTGCACTGTCAGCACAGAGCCTGATGTGAGGCTTGAACCCACAAACCACAAGATCAAGACCTGAGCCAAAATCAAGTCAGATGCTTAACCAACTGAGCCACCCAGGTGCCCCAGATTGTTTATCTGGAAGGAATTAAAAATACTATATACTTCAGAGCTAAATGGAAATTTATATATGGACATCATTATTCCTTTTGCAAATCATAGATGAAAGAATGACATTTAAAAAGAATCTCATTTATGTAAACTTTCAGAAGTATTTGCTAATGATACTAATGAAGCATGGATGTGATAAAACTGAAAAGTCACAAAATAATGAGTGTGTTTTCATCCTATGCCAATTTATTTTACAAGACCAAAAAGAAAGAGTAATCAGTTTTCCTATAGTTATGATACAATAGCTCATAGTTTACTTTATTTGTAACCTTTTTTGCAATCTTTATTTGAGCCATACAAGTGGTCTTAATCAGAATGACAGTCTAGCTTAAGTTGGTATACAATAACTAATTTTATAAATTGATTTAGAACAGAAAGGGGATGAAAAAATAGGAACTTCAAATTTTTTGTGGGTGCATTAAGAAGTGTGCAATTAATGGGAGTCTTACCATTAGCCAATGGAGTCAAGTAAACTATCAGAGATCATAAGGGTTTATAGACCATCCTATACTCAAGTGTATCCTGGACAAGGAGCCAAACAAAAAAACCTCAACATTTATTTCTTTGCATAGCCCGGTGATCTGGTCAGATAATGTAGACGCATGGCCCTTTATTTTCCTCTTCTTAAAATGATCGTGTTTATGATACTGCCCCTCCCAGTTTGAAATGTCTCATTTACTCCCTGGTATGATTCCATCCTGCACAGCTGTTCTCTGAAACAGAAGTCGTTTATCCCAATTCGCCCTCTCTCCCACCTAAATGCATGCCGCCACACCATGGAAGATTTGAAGGAAATGGACATGAGCCCCAGAACCACCATTTTGGTTGTGAACTAAAGGCTGACAATAATCATTTTAATGTGGATAATGTTGAAAATGAGCACCAGTTATATTTAAGAACAGTCTGTGCAGGGACTGGTGTAAGGAAAAATCGCACATTGTTGAAGCAGAGGCAATGGATTACTATGGCAATCCAATTAAAGACACACTGGCAGCTTTGAAAATGTCTGTACAGCCGACGGTTTCCCTTGGGGGCTTTGAAATAATACCACCTGTGGTCTTATGGTTGAAATGTGATTTAGGGCCTGTGGACAGCTATTCACTAATTCAGCTATTAGTGAACAGCAGTTAACAGCTGTGGAGGAAGATGCAGAGTCAGAAGAAGAAGAGGGAAGAGGAGATGAAACTCCTTAGTATATTTGGAAAGTGTTCTGTTCCTGAAAGTGGTAGCAAGTTTCCACAGAAAAAAAGTAAAACTTGTTGCTAATGAAGATGATGATGATGATAATAGTGATGATGATGGAGAAGATGATGATGATGAAGATGATGATAGTGATGGTGATGATGGTGATGGTAATAGTGATGATAGTGATGGTAATGGTGATGATGGTGACAGTGATGATGGTGATGGTGATGATGATGATGGTGTTGATGGTGACAGTGATGATGGTGATGATGGTGATGGTGATGGTGATGGTGATGGTGGTGATGATGGTGATGGTGGTGATGGTGATGGTGGTGATGGTGGTGATGATGATGATGTTGATGGTGATGGTGGTGATGATGTTGATGGTGATGGTGGTGATGATGTTGATGGTGATGGTGGTGATGGTGATGATGTTGATGGTGATGGTGGTGATGGTGATGGTAATAGTGAGGTAGCTAAAGACAAGTCTTCATTGAAGAAATCTATACAAGATACTCTAGCCAAAAGTGCACTAATATCAAACCAGAATGGAAAAGACTCAAAACAATCAAATAAAGATGAAAAGATCAATAATCCTTCAGAAAACAGGAAAAGACTCCCAAAATACTGAAAGAACCTAGTTCTGTAGAAGATATTAAAGCAAAAATGCAAATAAGTATAGGAAATGGTGATTCTCTTCACAAAAGCGGAAGCCAAATTCATCAATTATGTGAAGAATTGCCTCCAGATGACTGACCAAGAGGCTATTCAAGATCTCTGGCAGTGCAGGAAGTCTCTTTAAGAAAACAGTTTAAGCAGTTTGTTAAAATGTTCAATCTTGTTTCCTTTCTGTAACAGCTGCTATCTGGCTGTCCTTTTTATAATGCAGACTGAGGGCTTTCCCTACTGCATCTGATCAATGTTGTCCAAGTTCCATCACGAAAAATGTATTGTTCAAAATTCCTGCTCATTTTTAAAGATGGAACTCCATCAGTTGCTTGGTTTCTGGATGGGCTATTATGATAGAACATGGTGTTGCTCAGACAAATAGAAATGGTGGGAGACAAAAATGTCCATGTGAAACAAACTCAGTATTTTAATAAAGTTAAAAAATGTTTCATTTAAGATTTAAAATATTGGGGCACTTGGGTGCCTCAGTCGGTTAAGCATCCAACTTCGGCTTAGGTCATGATCTCACGGTTCCTGGGTTCGAGCCCCATGTTGGGCTCTGTGCTGACAGCCAGCTCAGAGCCTAGAGTCTGTTTCAGATTCTGTGTCTCCCTCTCTCTCTGACCCTCCCCTGCTCGTGCTCTCTCTGACTCTCAAAAATAAATTCAAAAAAACATTAAAAAATTTAAAATTTAAAATATTAACACTGCTGAATTCATATTTCCCTGTTCAAAAACCTATAAGCCATACATATTCTTTTCAGAAAACATCCCAAATAGCATGAGTCTCCCTCCATCCATGATGGGACAAATCATAAATTTACGTCAATGTCAGATCCAATATTTAATCCAGCTCACTGGGCTGAGAAGGTATACCTTCTTACCTTTCAGTTCTATTTTCCATTTCTTGGATTCCTCTCAGTCTGTCTCTTCACTGTTTTTTTTTTTAAGAATACTACCTATTAAGCATTACACTCCTTCCAACTCAGCATGGGGACTCCCTATTTTCTCCTTAAAACCCAGGGCTCTCTCTGACTGGCAAATAACAACATCACCTAGGAACTTATTACAAATAATTTGAATTGTCAACACAGAACAATGTAATCAGAAAATCTGGAGGTGGGGCTCATATTGTTTTGTTTTGTTTGTTTTGTTTCATACCTAGGAATGACCTTTTCTCTCTTGTCCACTTAAATTCTTACAATTCTTTTTATGACTTGATTCAGATGATACCCATTTATAATATAACTGTAGATTTTTCTTCTGGAAGAAAGTTTTTGTTCTACTGATGTATTTATCCCTCGTGCCCAGCACAGTTCCCCAAACACAGAACACTCAATTAATAATCAATAGGGATAACACTTTATTATGCCTTTGAATCATCTGTAAAGACATAGAAATATGAATTAATACAATAGTTCAGGTGACTGCACAAAGCATATAATGTTTTAACCCCAAGAATTCATGGTTATGTGGTAAAGCAAACAGGAGGTAGACCACCAATGGTTGATAGACCATGTTAAAGATTTTGAACTTGGCCTGTAGCCTCCAGGTAAAATCTGAGGCAGGGCAGAGTGTCACCTGGTTCATGCGATGCTAGGATCGCAGCAGTGTGGAGGCTAGAAAGACCCAGCACGTGACATGGCAAGAGGAAGAGGGGCCTTGCAGGCCAAGAGAAAAGCTGTTCATATTCTTCCCTCTTCCCTCCAGTCGTGGGGCAGGGTGCTAAGGAGAGGCGACTGTCCTGTGGCTGATGTCTCAATACTTTTAAATTTGGGGGAGGAAAATGTACCAGGGGAAGGCAGGAATAGTGAGAGGGAAAATAGTTTCAAGAGTGCTGTAGGTCAGTGTGGGACAAGCAAGACCAGTTGACAAGTGTGAGAATTACAGAAGACGAAACATCATGCCCATCTCCAAGAATATAGAAAATACAGATGAGGAGTAAAGATGAAGTTCGAACATGAGACTTAGTCATGTGCAAATGGAGAAAGTTCTAGGTGCATTCCTCTGTATTGTAGCCTCTTGCCCCAATCTATAGGAACAGGCATGCATGGGGAAGAATAAGTCATTTTAGAAAAAATGACATATTCTATCACTGACAGAAACACATGGGACACATCCAAAGGTTATAAAACTCAGAACACACCAGCACACATGCCCCTTTCAGGAAGACGTATCAGGACACCGAGGCTGAAATAGTAATTGCCTACTTAATTGTCTCATTTGTGAGAGACTCTGAATACAAGCAGCTTCTGTAACACTGGTCACATGTTGGACGACAGACTGAAATAGGGTCTGAAGATGAAATAGCGACTCACTTAACTGTGACGAGCAGACAACGGAGAGAGAATGATGCCTACACGTTTATTTTTCATTTTCCATTTAGCAGCAGCGTGTAAAAACCGTTTTTGACCCCGTGTTTGTGGTTAATCAGCCAGCGAGCCATGTGTAGCAGCATAATAATGATGCTTGTGTTGCATGATGTCCTTCAGGTGGATTTCCTCTGGCGGCATCGTTACCTCCAGTTGATAGATCCGAGAGTCCCTAACAGCCTTCCGAATGGACACACATTTTGTGATGCAGCCTGAAGAGTGACTGCGACTGCATGTCTGAAGGATGAAGGATGTGTCTGTCCTACAGCTTCTCCTCATGCTGGTCTCAGCTTCGTTATCGTGCTCATGCTGTGTTCCTCTCATTTCCTGCTGGAAAGGCTAGGAAACCAGTCTACACCCTGAGCATCTGCCCGGGAGCCACGCCCTCCGCGCTCCCACCGATTAGAGATTAGAAGGAGCATCTGCCGCTACTCCTTAGTCCGAGGCCACCTTTAATTATCTCTGGTCCTAAAGGTAGGATATTAACGGAAAATATTAACAATGGTGATTACAATAAGAATGATCTATAATGGGCTGGGAGCTTTACAAGTGACTCCCCTGTTTGGACACTACAGTGCCCCTAGCAGGTAGGTATGATTTGGGGTGAATACAAGGACTCTGCGTCTCAGAAGGATTAAGGAACGCATCTAAATCAAAGAGTAAGTGGCAGAGCCGAGATTGGAACTGAGGTCTGTCAGATGCTAAAAATCCACTCCCACTGTATCCAAGAGTTGATTGCACCATATCGTGATTCACTTTACCGAATCTGTCTGGCAAATCTGTCATTTACTGGAATGACATACAACTTCATTCGTTAACAGCATCTGATTCAGTTGACCTTTTCGTGTTCGGTTTGAATAATCACTTTTTCTCTCTTTGGATATACTTCATGCTTTCCAGAATATCTCACTTTATTTATTTTATTTAGTGGGTGAAAGGCCATTTCTGCTACAGCTGGGAAGGGTTAGGTGGACGCTTGTGATTTGTGGGGAAGAAGTCCTCACCCCTCCAATGCACCTATTACTGGTTCCTAGAAGCAGAAATGGTGTCTGTTAACGGCTGCCATCACCACATCACCACAGCGCTGTCAGAACGCCCCCATGGGATGTCATGGCGCACTTCTATTTACCCTTAAAAATGTGCATACGCTAGTGTGTCCTCAGTACCTTCCCTCCTGTGTCTACAAAATAGTACGCTTTGGCCAATCCTCCAATTTGGGTTGTCTGCATCTTGTTACCTGTTCCTGAAACTTTTTCTCTATAATTTTCTCTACTCCAAAACTTGTTCCCATGTATAGGTTTCCCTACTGAAAATTTTCTCCCTTCCCCCTCAATCTCTCCCTCTTCTTCCCTCCCTCCCTCTGACCATTATGCATAAAATGGCTACTACAGATCAGAATGTGCTCATTTTTGCTACAGAGAATCATATCAGAATGATGTGTATGAAGAGCGTATTTAGTTCAAGAATAAAATAACAGCCTTCTTTCATCGTTTCAAGTCTTATGTGATAATATATGATTAATTTTGGATTTAAATAATACTAAAAGAGGGAGAGAGATTTTTATCAAGATGAAGTAGGGTTTTAAGTGGTTGGGAACCCTGCCTTTGCTTCTCTGTGCAGCCGCAGAACCAGAGAGATAAGTAACACTTTTACACCTTAATTTCCTCAGTGCATCTATCACACGTCTATTCTTTTCCTAAGGTCTTTCTACTGATAGGAAATTGGAACAACGTTAGTGATATCGGATGATGAAGATTCAACTTTCATTTTTCCATCAGACACTTCAGCTTTTGTTCTACAATATAAACTTGGAGCAGGAGGGGTAGAATAAATGATTTATCTGGCTTTGCCCAGATGGATGTAATGGTGTCCTAAGTGATTTATGTTCTCATAGTCTTCCCCTCAAGGGAGGGACACAGCTTTTGAAAAGAATCACACAGTCTTTTTAATCTCTAACTGGGATCTATAAGGTTTATTTTTTCAATTTGAACTCAAGAAATAGAAGTTTGAGATAGAAAGTATTGGATCATTTTACTTTTATACTTATACTTTTATAGTTACTGGTGGTTCATTTAATGAATGTGCATGTGTTGTGTGTGCGCGCACGCGTATGTGAACATATATATATGCACATGGAATCAATTATTTTGTCTAATTGAAAATTAAATATCCCAAGTTGTATCACTCCACCAGCACCTGCTACAAGTCAACATTTCATTAAATCAAAATGCCTACAAGATGCAGGCCTACTGTGGCCATAGATGACAAGTGTGAGAATATGTCTGTGAACAGGCACACCTCAGGGAGATGTTCACAGGCAGTCTTCAGATTAGTCGGTGCACGTTCAGAGGAGGCTGGAGGGCTCTGTGTACATGACCTCTATGGGAAGCAATTTATCCGTACAGAAGAAAAAAACATATTAGCTAGATCAAATGATAATGGTTCTGTGTAACAGAAAAAGCAACAATTTATGAACTACAGTGATGGCCATTGTACCAAGGATCTTGTATCCAGTGGCTCTGAGGAGAGGCTGTGGTGACACAGGCCCCTCACCCCAGTTGTGTGGGTCCTGGTGCTGAGCCACAACTCTGCTCCCCTTGGGAGGGAGGGCCACATAACTGATCTTACCCAGATACTCATTCAGTGGATTCCATGATGTATCTAGAGCTTCAGCGAATCTCTCCTATAGTGTGTTTCTCTGCTCAGTGCACTATTACTCAGGGTTCTATGTCTGTAGGTCAAATAACCCTGGAGTTCTTACACAGAGAAACTCTAGGTGGATGCTGTTTAGTGAGTGTTAGTGTGAACTCAAAGGTCTTCACATCCGGGGGCCACTTCTCCAAGTCTATCAGCTTGATTCTTCCCCAGTTTCCTTGTCTCCAATCTTCTAATCTTTCTTCATCCATGGACCAACTGGCCAAGCTAGCCACCATTCCCATGAGTCAGACTATATTCCTACCTTGGCTAAACTCACTACACAAAAATGGGTGAAATAGTGTCTATTGGGAAGATTCTTTTCTACCTGCTATTCTTCAAGACCACTCCTGATTTGGGCATCAGCATAGCCCTCACCCTTCATCATCTTGCATCCTACACTGAGCAATGCAACTGTTAAGCAAGCTTTGCTTTTTTTTCCCTCCTCCATCAGTCAATCATCAAGCAACCCAGAGTGGACATAACTTTGAGCCAAAGAAAAAGCCACAGAGAGACACTAGTGGACACCAGGGAGGTGGCCAGCTCATAGAGCTTACTTGTGTGTCCTCTCATGCTTATTTGTGCTTGATTTGAATGTACCATTTCTTCCTCGTTGTGTATGTCTGCTGGGCTACCCTTACCTTGGACTTGTTGACTCTCAGAGAAATGAATGTGAACCAGTTCTGATCACATGGTCATTTTACATGTCAGGATCTCCATTACTAACAGATCCATAGCTCTCGAGAGCTATTTTTGAATAGTGTACAATTATGTGCTGCCAGTGTCCAAAACTGGGTCCAGTAGCCCAGAGCTCTTAGCTGTGATTTTCATCCTGGGGATGCCAGGAACTTTACACAGGATATTTTCCAACTGCATAGAAACCTCTCATGTCTGTTGAGTTGTATTGTTCAAATGACAGGGACACTTAAATTGCCACCTGGGCTGCAGAGCAGTTTTGTATTCTGCATTCCACTCAAAATTGATGGCTTTTCCATATCTGTCTTCATCTTCTTAGGTAACAAAATTCCATAGACTGGGTGGCTCAAACAGCAGACATTTATTTCTCACAGTTACAGAGGCTAGAAGCCTAAGATCAAGGTATCGGCCAGTGCACTTTCTACCCTGCAGCTGGCCTCCATCTTGCTCTGTGCTCACATGACTGCTTCCTCATGAGCAAGCAAGAGAGCACTGATACCTCCTTGTTGTTTAGGGCACTACTCTCATGGTCTTTTCTAAACCCAACTACCTCTCAAGGGCCCCATTTCCAAATACCATCATTCTGGGAGGTAATACTTCAATATATGAAACTGGGGAGAGGGAGACACAATTCAGTCCATAGTGATGTCACTTGGTCAAAGTGGTAAACATAACACAGCTTTGTTGACAAGCTTGGAACATGCTGCTGTCTCCAGAACCAGAAGATAAGCAGGTGTTGTCTTCTTTCTGAGTAAAATGACTACATGAGGCAATAACTTTTCCTTAACTTTAGAGAGTATGTCCCTTGGACACCTAAATTATTTTTAAAAAATTCAGGGCTTTGAACCTTTTTTTTTTTTCCCCATCTCTGTGTTCTAGAGTGCAGGTATCTTAACCAACACCTGCAATGTATTTGCCAATTCTTAGTCATCTACTTCTACTAATGACATGCCATTGAAAGAATGACTAATGTGATGTTTGGTGGATTGTATAGATCTTTCTTGGTGCATCCAAACTATATTACAAGGGAAGACAGGAGAGTTATCCAGCCCTGGATCAACATCATAGAAGTGCACTGTTTTCTGTCCCATGAGATTGTGAAATGCACCTGGTCCTCTACCACCAGAAGGATGGAAAATAGCACATTTGTCAGATTCAAGAGTAAATTACTGTATAATTGAGTCTATGGTTTAATTCCAATTTCATGTTCCATCCTGTTTTGGTTTGGTATTCTCCACGCCAGTGTCCATACATACTATCTTAACTTTTGCCACCATGCAGCACTTCATGCTATAGCCCATGAGACTCTGACACTTCACCTTAAATCAGTGATTAGTTACCTTCAGCTTTCCATTGTCTTTCACTGACCTATCAACTACCCTAACAATGTCATTCAATTCCTTAGTACCTATCATTCATATTTGTCAGGACATTACAGTTGCTAATATATTCCCTACCTCAGCCTTCCTTCAACACAAATAACTCCTACCAAATGTGCAGCTCCAGCATTACAAGGGCTGTCATTGCTCTACTTACCAGCTATGATAAATCTTCATTTTTACATATCACTGATGTAGGATTCATGCCAGTGCCTCACTTTAGAGTCTACATCCTTAGTGCACTTCTGGTACCAGTGGCCTTACAGTGGAGTCTCTAGGAAGCAGTCTAAGATGGAGATGTGGGTGCTGGATCAATGTCTATGGGAGGGAAGTATAATTGGGAGATGCCAGGCTGGGGCATCTTTTCTTGAACATACCATTTCCTCCTCATTATGTATGTCTGCTGTGCTACCTTTACAATCTTACCCTTACAATGGGAGATGGCCCTAATCAATCTCTCAGACAGCCTTGGACTTGGGATGGTCCTTCATAACCACCTGCTCTAAGGAAGAGAGCCATCCCAGACCAATACTGGATACAGGACAAGAGAACAGTGGGTCTTTCTGGCTGATAGAAGATTCCAGAGAGGAACTCAGCCAAACCCTCTTGGTCCCCAACACACTCTGAAGCTGGGGGAGTCACTACCTGACATAGTTGGGGACAGCATTCCACGGACTCCAGGACAGCAGTTTAAAGGACTCTGTAAGAAAGTGAAATGAGAAATCCACATTATTTCTGATGAAACTTCATCTACAGAACCTGTGTATAAATCAGAGACAGAAAGTAACTGAGTCACTACAGCCCTGGCTCACAAGACTGGTGAGGAATAGATAAGTTTTGCTTTGACAGGGATGGAGCCAGAGTTCTAAATGGAGTTATCAGGGCCTCTGTCAAATAGCAGTCCTTCTATTCTTCCCCCGGTGGATGAGGTGGGATGGTTTCTTGCCTGGTTATGCCTTGGAGAATCCTCATTACACACATACATAAAGGTATTTGTATGACTATCCTTTCTTTTCAACAAGGCAACTTAGTTTTTACAGGGCAAATGATATTTTTTATTTTTTATTTTTAATGTTTTATTTATTTCTGAGAGAGAGAGAGCAGGGGAGGGTCATAGAGAGAGGGAGACACAGAATCTGAAACAGCCTCCAGGCTCTGAGCTAGCTGTCAGCACAGAGCCCAATGCTGGGCTCAAGCCCATGAACCATGAGATTATGACCTGATCGGATGCTTAACTGAAGACGTACGCTTAACCAGCCAGGCGCCCCATGCAGGGCAATTGGTATTTAAGGCAAGATGGGAAAGCTTTGCCAAACATCTTTCCAGGATTATTTATTAGTCTTGAATTTTTCTGCCTCTTTGCATTGTCAGTTGTTTGCAAATGTTTTTATTATCATGATCAAATTAGCATCATAAATGTATGTATGATGCATAACACTGAGTTTGATCCTTGTTCAGGGTTCATTGTCTGTGTTTCAATTTCCTCGACAAATTAAATAAATGTTATCATTATTACTTCATACAATGTGTTTTAAGGAAGAACAATTTAGTCAATTAAATTTATGTAGAGCAATATATTGCTTTAAATTATTAAACACAAAATCAAAATTGACTTACATAAATTTGCATTAGAAATAGCACACAATGTATCATTCTCTATAAAAGCCACATCTCAGCATCTTCTGAACATGTGTGAAATATAATCTATCCTGAAAGACTATATTCTCTTCATTTTCCCTCAGATTTTTGGATCTGAGACATTTTAGAACACTAATTGGGCTTACTTTGTAAATCGTATATTAAAGGTGATCTCTCTCTAATAAGCACATGGATAGTATTATGCAAAATTACTTTTCATTTAATTTAAATGCTTCAGTTTATGTAGTTGGATAATCCTGTAGCTTCACATTTAGAGCTGGGATAAAACCACTCTTTATTCAAGAATTTTTTTTTCAGCAGAATGGATTGCATTTAAATGTAAATTCAGTTTTATGAAGCTTAGAAAATAAGTTTTTTGACATGGAAAAACTTGAAAAAGATAAGTGAACTAATGTGACACAGGACAAGAATGATCACTCAAATCTTAATCAGTTAAAGAGGGGATGTAGTTTCATAAAATAGCATAGCATATTAAGGTCAAAAAAATTTAAATGTGATAAAAAAAATAAAGAAAAATTATGTCACCATTATATTTATGTGAAAGGAAAGAACTAACTGACTCTAAATTATTATAGTAAATCGGCTGCTAGAATTTTCTGAAGCTCTTAATAGCAATATTATCATTTTTCCACATACCTTTTTATGATCTGGTATTCCTCCAAGAGTATACTTTTTGTTTTATATTACTAAAAATGATAATATGTTGCTGCTAGAAACTGGGTATGTCATATGCAATTTTGTAAGGGACAGGTGTATCTTGTGATATGTACTTAGATCAGAGACACTGAGAATAATATTTACCAATGCTTGGAGTTAGCAAAGTAAGAAACCACCAACATAAGCCACACAAGAGTTCTCATCTTAAGGATAAGTTTAGCTGAATTGATATTCTAAAATGTTTAAAAGTCTGCTCACTTTTGTAGTTGCAATAGATTACATAACTTTTAAAGAGCACGTTTTACATTTAGAGATTGCATAATTTATTATATTATTATAATCCATTTACTTGTTAAGTGAAATAAAATACATTTATGTGACTTTTGTGTTCCAAGGAAAAGAAAGAAGGGTCCTACCAAAACAATTCCACTATTAGCTTCTACAGTCACACAGAGGGTCCCCAGATGATCTAGAATTAGTGTCAGAGTTGTTAACGCCAATGGCAGGCTTTGGTGTTTTTCTCGCCACCAATTCTCAGGCTTTCAGTTTATGGAGATTTCCCACTTTTGCAACTGTATCTAACTTATTAAAGCAGAAGAGATCGTGTTGCTTAGCAACACTTGTTTTTCTATTGTTTATTTTCATGAATCGTCACCACATCAGTGTAGAATGAACCAAAGAGTCAGAGCGAGAACAGCCGCACACCCCTAATGCATTCCTGGTTTCTCCTGGAGTGCTGTTAGTCAGCACGACAGACAGGAGAGAAAAGTTTAATTTGAAATATCTGTGATGTGGTCTAGGGATTCGACAAGTGACTTATGCTGCCTTAAAATCAGAGCAATGAACTTAAAAAATAGGTTTTGTTTAAATGCCAAACAATAAAAGACACTCACATTTTCCTTTCTGTGGTAAGAAAACTTAGCTGCACAATATTTTAGAATCTAAAATGCATGCCTTCAAAACATTTATATTGACCAAGACATCAAGTTATTAAAAAAATTTTTGTCAAGCAATTCACAGAAAGTGTCTGAATATGCTGCATAAAAAATAACCAAAACTCATGTAAATTTATTCAATGATGGTTCTGCTCCACTTTGGGGAGCATTTTATATGGCAGGGATATTAATGCACACTCTTCCATTTATGAAGGAAAATATTGGGGTCAACAGCTGGTGCCTCCGAAGCTTCATTTTCAAGTAACAATAGAAATGGTGTGGGATTTAGTCACCGCTGATATAACTGAAGCTTTTTCCTCTTTTGAGTGTACTCAGTTTGGTATGAAAAGCCCTACGTTCTATTTGCTTTTACTTGGGATTCTGGGAAACCTATAGATTAACAGACAGATCCTATTAATAGGGTTTCAGTGGAAGGCATACATCTTGAACTGACCACATTTTCTCGTTTCTTTCTGTAACTTAGCACTGTGGTAAATGCCCAGGTGTAATCCTCACAGCTTTCTGAAACACATTGTTATAATATCAAGAGTGTAAGCCTCTGAAATGCTTCTTCAGTGTCATGTGTCTTGGTCTTGTCAGGGTCAGATTTCTACATAAATATGGTGGACGGAATAGACACGTCTCCCTCCACCTGCACTGAATCCCACCAAGGACAGGAAGCGACCTTTCAAAAGACAGATTATCTCAAGAGAAAAGAGAAGAGACAAAAACATTTGGAGACTGAAAAAGAGATGCCTTGTAGTGATTTACTGAGCAGTCCTGAATCCTCATCAGCAGTGGATAAGGCTGAAGAAGTCATCCCACCACATCCCCCATGAGGCTCAGAGATTAGTAGCATCTAGGGAAGACTGCTGGGCAAAACTGGGGATAAAACAGAATGCTTACTTTAACTTCCTTTTTTTAGACACTAAACCCCCATATAATAGCTTCCTTCCCTTGAGAATCTGGGTGGTTACTCCTCTCTTCTGTGACAGACTATTAGAGGTGTGTTTTTCTAGAAAACATAAAGCAGAATGGAGAACAGAAGGAAAGCAGTGCAACTGAAACACAGGCACTGATTAAAATTTACATTGTGAATACCCGGCTCCCACCCTCTTTTCCTCCTTGGCTCCTAGCCTGATGGCGGCACCCAGGTAAGAGGATACTGTATTGTGGATTGCAGGTGCAGACGGGACATCACTTAAATGTGCTAAGCTTCTCTCTGTGAAGGCACAATCCCAGTGAACCCTGCAGTCAACAAACTCACCTACAGGCATAAAACCTTCAATCAGCTTTTCACTGGCCCTCTCTTATATAAGAGCAGGTAGATAAAGATCACTATGCACTTAATGAAACCTGTATATCAAATCAGAGACTAAACGAAAGACCAATGTGAATGAAAGAGAAGAGACTTAAAGTATGCTGCAGTAACATCACTAGAGAAAAAAAAGCATCCATTAAGCAGGAATCGACTACTATGTAAAAAGAACATTCCAAAAACATGGTCTTGGAACATGGAACAGGGATGCTTCAGGGGCCATAGAGAATCTGCTGGCTGTCCAGCTGCATACTCGCCAGCACACCATCTAGGTGCCAGAAGGACCTCTGTCCTTACTAATGAAACAGCCAGACACCACTGAATCAATGCAGTGTTCCTGCCAGAGAAATGCAACCCTGGACCATGTCACATGGAGTCAGATGGCCACTTCTCACCTGCCCCTTACCAGCCCTGGAGGAGGCAGGGAACCTGGCTGAACCTGGCAGACACCATTGCACAGGCTGGGGTCTGCTTCCCCACCATCCACAACAGCAATTTTGCCGGGAACATGCCATTTACCCTCATTCTCCCAAAGTACATAGTAGAATACCAACCTCAACTTCACCAGGTCCAGCTTGGGGAAGAGCTAGCTGGTCATCTTCCTCAGAATCCCGTCCATCGATTTCAGCTGCCTGTTAGCTCTGGGTCCACGAGGCAGAGAACAAAGACCACCAGACATTCCACTGGTGAAGTTACTGAATCGGAGCTGTTGAAGGATCCCAAGCCAGCCCCCCACCACGGGATATCCAGCAAGGTTTGAGCGGGGCATGAGCCCCCTGCAAGGCTCTTCTCGACAGCCAGGACCAGGAGGCACTTGGTTATCCCAAATCCAGCCTATACCTGCCATATGCATGCACGCGTCCTGTGACTTCTTCCAGTGAAACTGCAGTGAGGATCAGCAATGAACCGAGTACCGTGCTAGGCCTAGAGGATAGAGCTCTTGGCTACATTGATGCCTTTCTTCTGAAAATCCCCTAGTAAGTAATTTCTGAAAGGGCATGTTCAAATTGCTGAATAGAGAATTACCATAAATGAGTTCTCCATTTCTGCATTGGCTTTGTTAGTTGGAAAGAAATTGTTTTACTAATGAACCAAAACAAGCCATTAAATTATGTGAATTCACCTTCTCTGGATGCCAGGAGGTCCCACGGATAAGAAGTTTATTCTCTGGTCTAGAGTTGGCTCACACTATATCTCCCTTCCCTAAAATGTCTCAATCCTGGGACCTCAGAGGCCAGTAAATCGCACTAACTGCAGTGATGGTTGATTATCATTCAGAAATGTTCTGTGCTCTCCTCAAGGAAACCCCTCACTGCATCCTCGCTCCTTAAGAACAATGGGATGCTGTCCTTCTTCTCAACTCCGAGTCAGCTCTGATATGCTGCCCATCCCATCATGGGTGATGAACCAGCTACTCTCCTTGGCCTCAGCTTGGGCACTGGAGTCAATGAGTCCTCAGAAGGGAGAGCTAAGCTCCAGGGAAGGCATGCTCTGGGTCCTGGAGGGAGGCCTGTAGCCACCTAGCCCATTGTGGAGAGCTGCACACGATGTCCTGACTGATGTCTGTGGGGGGAGGGCCCTCTGCAAGTCTACTGTCAGAAGCTAGGATGGATGGATGTCTCTGACATGCCTCACCTATAGGAGATGATCCCTTGAGCAAGTGCTGGGTAAATCCTACCTCCTGAATGATGAATGACACCCCCCACATTTCCTTCAGTGTTATTTTACATTACCCCATATTTCAAAAGTCCACATGTGAGAAAATGCATCTTATTTTGGTTTCTCAGAGCTCAAAAATGATAAAAAGTAAAATAAGAAAGTAAAAGATATTGGCTCTTGTTTTATCATCTATGCACCAAATGAATTTTCAAAGTAAATGTCTTACCAGCGCTTAAAAATAAGATACATGAAGCAAAGCTGAGTTGTCCAAGTTATGCCACCTGTCGCTCTTTCAGACCAGCCACCAGTCAACCAACTCATATAAGCCGGCCCGTAACTGGCTGCAAAGGGGTGAATGAGTAAGAAAGCCTACCCAAGGTAAAGCCCACAGATTCATGAACCAAATAAAGATTTCTTATATTATGGCACTGCTGTTTGAGTTATTTGTTACACAACATTATTGTGGCAATAGGTAACAGATACAGTTGTAACAGATACAGTTGCATAGACTTAAATGTTACACTTTACCAGCATGAGCACAACTGGTCTACAAAGATTTGAGAACAGCCAAGAAGGATGGTTGGGGGCAGAGTTGTGAGCAATGCTGGGGATGAGCCCACAAGTGAAGCCTGGCTTGTCGGCAGGGTACTGAGTGTAGTGGGACCCCAGGGAGAGGAGAGCTTGGTTAATGGACTTACCCATTATTTATCTGCAAGTATATATTATACTTAGAGAATGTATTACTTATAATAATATTGTGTATGTACTTATAGAATTTGTGTGTGTGATACATATCGCATTTATATCAATGTTATATACTACACATAAGTACATAATGCCCTGGTCAATATGCCATCATACATTGTCTATTTAATATTTACAAATGTTTACTGAAAGAGGGACCAGATTTCCATTTTATAAGGATGGACCTCTGAGAGGTTAGGTAGCAGGGCTGATGTCAAATTAGCAAAAAGAACCAGAACCCAAAAACACATCTGACTCCAAAGTCTGCACTTTTGTCTCAGCATCATATGGATTCCTATTTGAAATACTTCATTCCCTCAAATAATCCACAGACATTCATTGATTTGGACATTTCTGAGGGAAAAAGGGTTTTGTTTTGTTGTTGTGTGTTTATTGGTTTGACCCATCTCCAGAAGGACACAATCAGGGGCACCTGGGTGGCTCGGCGTCCTACTTGGGCTCTGGTCATAATGTGATGGTTTGGGAGTTCAAGCCCCACATTGGGCTTTGTGCTCACAGCTCAGAGCCAGGAGCCTTCTTCGGATTCTGTGTCCCTCTCTCTCTACCCCTCCCCAGCTAGTGCTCTGTCTCTCCTTCAAAAATAAACATAAAAATTTTTTTTTAATCACTCAAGAAGGACACATTCCAAAGATGTGGTGTATTGGAAAACAAATTTCCTCACTTAGTTAATAATTGTTCATCCAGAGCCCCGTCAGGACATCTTTATATTGAAGTACTGGGTCATATGTCAAAGTTAATGTTAAATGGAAAATTGAGATAAAAGGACTAAAGAAGGGGGAATGGGGTTAGAGTCAGGAACTGCGTTCAAAGTTAGAAACGAAAACTGCAGGAAACGTAGGTTCTCATGTTTCACAGTTGACAGGCAGTTGGGGGTCATGAGCAATGAGTTCTCAGGCAGTATCCTCATTTCATTAGTTGCTATCAAAGTACACACCACACATTCCCATCCACACACACATATCCACGGGTTTAAACCACAGAATCCTATTTAGTAGGGAAAGCACCCATTGTTCCTGTAACCTGTGCTATTGAGCACAGAATTAAAATTAAACAAAATGTGTTTAGGAAAATTATCTTCCACAACAGTGGTGCACTTGAAAGCCTTATTATTTACAGCTTAAATGTGGGTGGCTGTTAAAGAAAAGCGTAACATGGTATTAAATTTTTATAGCACTGCTCATGTCCCTAGAAAAGAGGCTGAAGAAAACATTCCTTGGTTTCTGCCGAGTTTCGTTCTGAACTTTGACAGGTTACAGAAGAAATAAAATGTAAGGCAATCTGTGGGTTGTTAGGCATTTGCACAAATCCAGATTAGTTTTTGACCCGGTTTATTTCCCACAGCCTCACAAACACATAATTCCTACTCTTCAGCTTGCTCCTAACCCATGATGTAACTCATTATTTGTTAAGGAAATACATTAGTAGTACACGTTTGAATATGGCATTAAATCGTACATCAACATTTATTCCTATTGCTTGGCATGAATCATGATTTGATTCCTGTAGGCAAGTGACTATATCTAAAATGAATTTGACAGGGCATTTCAGAAAATATTATTGGATAGACCCATTACTCTGAATATAGATAGATGGACAGAAATGCACACACACAAACATCCATGAAATACACTTTTTATATCTATAATTGCTACAACGTTACTAAGATACTACTATTTCCACATAGCTCACACATTTGGGAAAGGACTAGAGTCCCATTATAAAATAGGTGTGGTGGACCTGTTGTATATACAGCTTAGATATTGTATGAATATTGGCAAATCAGGACGACTTCCTAAAGGATATGTTCTCTTCTTGCTTTTCTTGTTATCAGTCTGGCAATTATTCAGTGAACTGCCCTTATTTTCAGTTCATTACAATGCCAGTCCATAGATTACCCAGAGCCTATTTCAAGTGCAGTCACTCAGGCAAACATTTGTTGTTGAAAGTATTAGTTTCTTGTGACAGAGTTGATATATTGTAGTTGTCCTTAATATGATATAAAGACAGATGCTAATAGAAGTTGGAGAAAAATACAAAAAAAGTTTCCTTATTAACTTCCAGCACTCAGACTATTGCTGGAAAATATTCATTGGACAAAATCCTTTATTCATGTTAGAAGGTATACCTGTAAAATGTATACTTCTTAAATACAAAAATAGGTGGTCAGCTGGAGCACCTGGGTGTCTCAGTCAGTTAAGTGTCTGACTCTTGTTTTTGACTCAAGTCATGATTTCATAGTTCATGTGAGTTCAAGCCAGCATTAGGCATTGAGCTGAAAGTGTGGAGCTTGCTTAGGATTCTCTCTCCCACGCCCCCATCTCTCTCTGCCCTTCCTCTGCTCTTGCTCTCTCAAAATAAATTTGAAAAAACTTTTTAAATGAATGAATTAATTAAATAAATACATAAAAATAAAAATAGATGGTCAAAAAATATAAAAAACTTGCAAAAGTAAGTTAATCTGACACAACATTTTTATAAAGAGGGCACTTGTGATGAGCACTGGGTGTTGTACATAAGTAAGGAACCACTATATTCTACTCTTAAAACCAAAATTATACTATATGCTAACAAACTAGAATTTAAATAAAAACTCAAAACTACAAAAAATTTACAGAATTTTCTAAAAAGTTTATAAAATATTATAATATGAAAATATCATATTGTAGTCTTACATTGTATTTCTATTAAAAAGGTAGAAAATTTTGAAATTATAATGTTAAATTGATGTAATATAATAAATTTATTTATTTATTTTTCTTTCATAGTTTATTGTCAAGTTGGTTTCCATATAACACCCAGTTCTCATCCCAACAAATGCCCTCCTCCATACCCATCTACCTCCTTCCCCTCTCCCCCACCCTCATCATTCCTCAGTTTGTTCTCAGTATTCAGAAGTCTCTCATGGCTTGCCTCCCTTCCTCTCCCAAACTATTTTTTCCCCTTCTCCTCCCCCATGGTCCTCTGTTAAGTTTTTCCTGAACCACTTATAAGTGAAAACATATGGTATCTGTCTTTCTCTGCCTGACTTATATCCTCAGCATAACACCCTCAAGGTCCATCCATGTTGCTACACATGGCCAGATTTCATGTTTCTCATTGCCATGTAGTATTCCATTGTATAGATAAACCACATTTCTTGATCTGTTCATCAGTTGATGGACACTTAGGCCCTTTCCATGTTTTGGCTATTGTTCAAAGTGCTGCTATGAACATTGGGGTACATGTGCCCCGATGCATCAGCAAACCTGTATCTCTTGGGTAAATTCCGACTAGTGCTATAGCTGGGTCATAGGAGAGTTCTATTGTTAATTTTTTGAGGAGCCGCCACACTGTTTTCCAGAGGGGCTGCACCAGTTTACATTCCCACCAACAGTGTAAGAGGGTGCCCGTTTCTCCGCCTCCTTGCAAGCATCTATAGTATCCTGATGTGCTCATTTTAGCCACGCTGACTGGCATGAGGTGGTATCTCAGTGTGGTTTTGATTTGTATTTGCGTGATGATAAGTGACGCTGAGCATTGTTTCATGTGTCTGTTGGCCATCTGGATGTCCTCTTTGGAGAAGTGTCTGTTCATGTCTTCTGCCCATTTCTTCACCGGATTGTTTGTTTTTGGTTGTGGAGTTTGGTGGGTTTCTTATACATTTTGGATCCTAGCCCTTTATCTGATATGTCATTTGCAACTATCTTTTCCCATTCTGTCAGTTACCTATTAGTTTTATGGATGGTTTCCTTTTCTGTGCAGAAGCTTTTTATCTTGATGAGGTCCCAATAGTTTAATTGCTCTTGATTCCCTTGCCTCTGGGGATGTGTCAAGTAAGAAACTGCTGCGTTTGAGGTCAAGGAGGTTGTTTCCTTCTTTCTCCTCTAGGGTTTTGATGGTTTCCTGTCTCACATTCGTGTCCTTTATCCATTTTGAGTTTATTTTTGTGTATGGTGTGAGAAAGTGATCTAGTTTCATTCTTCTGCATGTTGCTGTCCAGGTCTCCCAGCACCATCCGTTAAAGAGGCTGTCTTTTTTCCACTGAATACTCTTTTCTGCTTTGTCAAAGATTAGTTGGCCATACAATTGTGGGTCCAATTCTGAGTTTTCTATTCCTTTCCATTGGTCTATGTGACTGTTTTTGTGCCAATGCCATACTGTTTTGATGATTACAGCTTTGTAGTAGAGGCTAAAGTCTGGGATTGTGGTGCCTCCCATTTTGGTTTTCTTCTATAATATTACTTAGGCTATCTGGGGTCTTTTGTGGTTCCATACAAATTTTAGGATGGTTTGTTCTAGCTTTGAGAAGAATGCTGGTGCAATTTTGATTGGGATTGCATTGAATGTGTAGAGTGCTTTGGGTACTAATGACATTTTAACGATATTTATTCTTCCGACCCATGAGCATGGAATGCTTTTCCATTTATTTGTGTCTTCTTCAACTTCCTTCATAAGTTTTCTATAGTTTTCATCATACAGATCTCTTATATCTTTGGATAGGTTTATTCCAAGGTATTTTATGTTTTTTTTGGGTGCAGTTGTGAATGGGATCAGTTTCTTGATTTCTCTTTCTGTTGTTTATGATGGGTGTATAAAAATGCAACTGATTTCTGTACGTTGATTTTGTACCCTGCAACTTGGCTGAATTCATGGATCAGTTCTAATAGGCTTCTGGTGGAGTCTGCCAGATTTTCTATGTAGAGTATCATGTCGTCTGTGAAAAGTGAAAGTTTGACTTTTCTTTGCCAATTCTGATGCCTTTGATTTCCTTTTGTTGTCTGATGGCTGATGCTAGAACTTCCAGCACTATATTAAACAGCAGTGTTGAGAGTGGACATCCCTATCGTGTTCCTGATCTCAGGGGGAAAGCTCTCAGTTTTTCTCCGTTGAGGATGATGTTAGCTAAGGGCCTCTCATANGATCATATGGTTTTTGTCTTTTTTTTTTAATTTTTAAAAATGTTTTATTTATTTCTAGGAGAGAGAGAGAGAGAGAGAGAGACAGTATCAGCAGGGGAGGGTCAGAGAGAGAGGGAGTCACAGACTCTGAAACAGGCTCCAGGCTCTGAGCTGGCAGTCAGCACAAAGCCCAACGCGGGGCTCGAACCCACGAACCGCAAGATCATGACCTAAGCGAAAGTCGGACGCTTAACTGACTAAGCCACCCAGGCGCCCCGGTTTTTGTCTTTTCTTTTGTTAATGTGATTTATCACATTGATTGATCTGCGAATATTGAAGCAGCCTTGTAACCCAGGGATGAATCCCACTTGATCATGGTGGATAATTCTTTTTATGTGAATTCAATTTGCAAGTATCTTGTTGAGGATTTTTGCATCTGTATTCATCCAGGGTATTGGCCTGTAGTTCTCTTTTTTTGCTGGGTCTCTGTCTGGATTGGGAATCGAAATGGTACTGGCTTCATAGAATGAGTTAGGAAGTTTACCTTCCATTTCTATTTTTTGGAACAGCTTGAGAAGAATGAGTATTAATTCTGTTTTAAATGTCTGGTAGAACTCAGGGAAGCCATCTGGCCCAGAGCTCTTATTTGTTTGGAGGTTTTTGATAACTGATTCAATTTCTTCACTGGTTTTGGGTCTGTTCAGATTTCCTATCTCTTCCCGTGTGAATTTCGGTAGTAAGTATGTGTTTAGGAATTTGTCCATTTCTTCCAAGTTGTCCACTTTGTTGGCATATAATTTTTCATAGTATTCCCTGATGATTACTTGTATTTCTGAGGGGTTGTTTGTAATAAGCCCATTTTCATTCATGATTTTGTCTACTTTGGTGCTCTCTCTTTTCTTTTTGAGAAGCCTGGCTAGAGGTTTGTCAATTTTGTTTATTTTTCAAAAAAAAAAACAACTCTTGGTTTCATTGATCTGTTCAAATGTTTGTTTTTTTGTTTGTTTGTTTTGGATTCTATATTGTTTATTTCTGCCCTGATTTTTATTATTTTTCTTCTCTTACTGGGCTTGGGGTGTTCTTATTGCTCTCCTTCTAGTTCCTTTAGGTACACTGTTAGATTTTGTACTTGTGCTTTTTCTAATTTCTTGAAGTAGGCCTGTAGTGCAATATAGTTTCCTCTTAGGACTGCCTTTGTTGCATCCCATAGATTTTGAATTGTTGTATTTTCATTTTCATTTGTTTCCATATATTTTTAAATTTCTTCTCTAATTGCCTGATTTGTCCCTTCATTCTGTAGTAGGGTGTTCTTTAACCTCCATGTTTTTGGGGGTTTTCCAGACTTCTTCCTTTGGTTGATTTCATGTTTCATTTCATTGTGATCTGAAAATGTGCATGGTATGATTTCAATTCTTTTATATTTATTGAGTGCTGCTTTATGTCCCAGTATGTGATCTATCTTGGACAATGTGTTATGCGCACTTGAGAAGAAAGTGAATTCCATGGCCTTAGGATATAGAGTTCTAAATAGACCTGTCAAATCTGTCTGGTCCAATGTGTCATTCAAGTCCATTGTTTCTTTAGTGATTTTCTATCTAGTTGATCTATCCATTGCTGTAAGTGGAGTATTAAAGTCCCCTGCTAATAGGTCATTCTTAACAATAAGATTGTTTCTGTTTGTGATTAATTGTTTTATGTATTTGGGTCCTACCAAATTCGGTGCATAGACATTTATAATTGATAGCTCTTCCTGATGGATAGACCCTGTAATTATTATATAATGGCTTTCTTCATCCCTTGTTACTGCTTTTACTTTAAAGTCCAGTTTATCTGATATAAGTATGGCTACTCCTGCTTTCTTTAGACTTCCAGTAGCATGATAGATATTTCTCCATCCCCTTACTTTCTTTCTTTTTTTAGTTGTTTTTTAATGTTTTATTTATTTGTGGATGAGAGAGAGACAGCATGAGCAGGGGAGAGTCAGAAAGAGAGGGAGACACAGAATCCAAAACAGGCTCCAGGCTTGAGCTGCCTGTCAGCACAGAGCCTGACACAGGGCTCAAACCCATGAACCGTGAGATCATGACCTGAGCCGAAGTTGGGCACTTAATTGACTGATCCATCCAGATGCCCCACCATCCCCTTACTTTCAGTCTGAAGGTGTCCTCAGGTCTAAAATGAGTTTCTTTTAGACAGCAAATAGATGGATTTTGGATTTTATCCATTCTGCTACCCTATGTCTTTTGATTGGTGCATTCAGTCCATTTACATTCAGTTTTATTATTGAAAAATATGGGTTTAGAGTCACTGTGTTCTTTGTAGGACTCATGCTTGTGGTGGTGTCTCTGGTACCTTGTGTTCCTTGCCACATTTCCCTCAGAGAGCCCCCTCAGGATTTCTTGTAGGGATGGTTTAGTGGTGACAAATTCTTTCAATTTTGTTTATTTGGAAAGACTTTTATCTCTCCTTCTATTCTGAATGACAGGCTTGCTGTATAGAGGATTCTTGGCTGCATATTTTTTCTGTTCATTACATTGAACATTTCCTGCCATTCCTTTCTGGCCTTCCAAGTTTCAGTAGATAGGTCTGTAACTACTCTGATAGGTCTCCCTTTGTGTATTAGGGTCCTTTTATCTCTAGCTGCTTTCAGAATTTTCTCTTTGCCCTTATATTTTGCCAGTTTCACTATGATATGGCATGCAAAAGATGATTCAAGTTACATCTGAGAGGAGTTCTCTTTGTCTCTTGGATTTCAATGTCTGTTTCTTTCCCCAGATTGGAGAAGTTCTCAGCTATAATTTGTTCAAGTACCCCTTCAGCACCTTTCCCTCTCTCTTCCTCTTCTGGAATTCCTATGATATGGATATTGTTCTGTTTGATTGTATCGGTCAGCTCTTGAACTTTCCTTTTGTGCTCCTGGATCAGTTTATTTCTTTTTTTTTTTTTTTTTTTTTTTTTGGTTTCCTCTCTCTTTTTCTATAATTGTGTCTACTAATTCACCTATTCTCCTCTCTGCCTCTTCAATCTGTGCATTCGACACCTCCATTTTATTATGCATCTCATTTATAGTATGTTTTAATTCATCACAACTATTTTGAAGCTCTATAATCTTTGTAGCAATAGCTTCTCTGATGTCTTCCGTGCCCAGCGATTAATTTTATGACTATTGTTCTAAATTCTTGTTCAGTTATTTTGCTTATATCTGTTATAGGACTTCTTTAAGCTGTCAATTCTTCCTGGAATTTCTTTAGAGTAAAGATCTTCTGCTTCATCATTTTGGCTAGCCTTTTGTCTCTTCTCAGTTTTAAAAGCCTTTTATGTTCTCTGCACCTGTGAGTACTGATATATTAAAGAAGGTCATTGACTTTCCAAGGCCAGACCATTCAGGAAGTGCTCTTTGAATGGTGTCTCTTGGTCTCTCTTGTTGATACTTTGGTTATTTTATTTACCTACTTGTAGTGGTATTTGGGACTCTCCCCCATGTGTACTTTGACTTGTTTCTTGAGGTATCCCTGAAAAGGAAAACAGACAGACAAATACACAGGGAACAAAGGCATGCAAACACACAGAAAAATCCAACTAACAAGCAAACCATAAGGGAAAGGAAAAAGAAAAAAGAAATAAAAAGACAAAGGACAGTCTGAAAGCATAAAACCAGAATTCCCAGCTACAAATAAAGAGCAGGGTATATGCAGTGCCAACGGAAGAGCATATACAAAGAGAGAAATGACAGGGGTGGGAGAAAGTGAAACTGGACAATGACAAGGCAGGGAGACTAAGAGGATTAATTCAGAGAGAGAAAGAGGAGAATATGGTAGGAGGCGAGGAGAAAGAAACGAAGATAATGTTATCCAAAGAAACTATATAGTCAGATTACTCCAGAGAGAGAGAGATAGGAAAGTAAGATGGAAGTGTAAAATGTACATCTAGAGAATGAATTAAATGTGACTGTTTAAGCAAACCAATGAAAAGAGTGCCCAGACCAGCAGAGGGGAGGGATACGAATGAGACAAGGGAAACTATATCTGAATAGAAATAATTGATCTAGAATTAGTCATGGCAGTGCATCCATGTTGGTCTTGCCCTGGGCTCAGGTAAATCAAAGAAGCAGCTATCTAGTGGGGATGGACATGGTTTGGTGTAGGCAGGTCTTAGCCTCCACTGTCGTCCCTCAGCCGGTCCCTGAGGTTCTGCCTTGGTGGTTGTGGGGAGAAAAATGGCAGCAATCCAGTCCCTTCTCTAACCAAGCATTACAAATCACTCTTTTGGGCCTGATCTCCCTGTGCCACAGGCATAGCCAAGGGGGGCCACGTTCTATGTCCCAAGCCCCACCTTGTTTCAGGTCTCAATCTAAGCACTTTATTGATACTGCCCAAAATGTAATCCTGCAGGACTCAGGTCCTAGCTCATATTTATCTCACTAATTAGTTTCAAATATGCAGAAACTAATTAGATCTTTTGAGATCTTATACTTTTTGAAATTTTTAAAAAATGATCTTTTCCCAGTAACTGTGAATCCAGAAATGTTTCAACACATGGAAGCATGGACTGTCCTGTGTTGTTCGTTCACAGATATCCTTCCATTGCTGGCCTGCTTGGAAAACATTTAGGAAGTTTCTTAAAGTATTTTGAAGAATATTGCACCTCCTATAGGCAACTTCAGAGGATGTTGTATGTACAATATTAACACGTTTAAATTTTGAATCAATTGGTTGGTAACACCTAATTTTAAGGATCAGACCCTTCACTCTACTGTTTTTTAAGACCAAGCAGATGTTGTTTAAGGGGAAGAATTGCAATGACTAGTGAATAATTCCTAGAGACCTCATGCAAAGTACAGTGAATATAGACAGTATTGCATTAGAATCATTAAATTTGCTAAGAGACTAGATCTTAATTATTCCAACCACAGAAAAGAAATTATAATTATGTGGTATGATAATGGTGCTAATTAGCACTATAATGACAACCATATTGCATTACAGAAATATATCAAAAAACATGTACACCTTAAATTTACACAATATTATATATCAAGTATATTTCAAATAACAAAGGAAAAAAAGGCTAACCAAATTGCTGAGGATTATAGCTTTTCATCAAATTTATTATTTTGATAAATATTATTAAAAATTTTTTTAAATGATTTATTAATTCTGAGAGAGAGAGAGAGTGAGCAGGGGAGGGTCAGAGAGAGAGGGAGATACAGAATCTGAAACAGGTTCCAGGCTCTGAGCTGGCAGTCAGCACAGAGCCCGAAGTGGGGCTGGAACCCACGAACTGTGAGATCATGACCTGAGCTGAAGTCAGACACTTAACCGGCTGAGCCACCCAGGTACCCCAATTTTGGTAAATATTAAAGTGGAGAATCATGACTTAAATTATACAATTTTATGGCAAAAATGACTAATTTCCAATGTAAGTATTATAGATAAGAGAAGAGATTCAGAGACGTATATTTTAGACATTAATTGCCATGTATTACAGAGAACCCTGCTGCTATCTTGGTTCAAATAGGTTGAAAAATATACTTGAAAACACCAGCCTTTAGGATAGAATTCAACCCAATTTGACAAATACTATTGTTTAATGGAATGGAAACTAATTATTTCAAGTAAAAAAGTTACTATAATTTTACATTTGCAGTGTTATCCTAGATAACATAATAAAAATATCTATTCAATGCTTTTTATGAAGACAGTTTTCCTCAATCTGCTCTTGTTAAAGTTCTTTTTTTAAAAGATAAAATGTACAATCTTCATATGATATAAACAACTCTGAGATTAGAAAAATATCTAACTTGTTTATTAGTTTCACATCATGTTTCACCTTGAGAGCAGTTTCACATGAAAAGATAAAGCAATATCCACTGATTGTTGTGTTTCCATGGTAACCAGCAGACAATAACATATTTTATTGTAGTTCTGTTGTTTTACTAATTAGCATCACTCAGCTGTGCTCCCAGTCTTCCCCACTTCAGAGAAGGTCCCTCCTGCCTGAGGGGACATCCGAGGGGGTGAGGCACCATTTCCCACGGACTGCCTCAGGAGCCGTCCTCACCCACGGAGTTACCTGGGGTCTCCAGGCCGCTGTGCTGTCACCCTCAAGGTCGCTTCAGGTCACATGGGTGGACTAGAGGTTTTCTGAAGAAACAGTGCTGGGCTGGACCTTCGGGTGTCCTTAGTTCCTCTTCTCATTTCCCCTCGGCTTTGTCCTGGCCCTTCCCCCACTCTGGTGAGGCTGATACTGATACTCCTGTGCTGCTCCAAACCTACACCTGCTGATGTCATTAGACTCACTTCACTGTTGAAATGGATTACTGGCATCAGGTCCTCAACTAGCATTTGTTTGAACCTTAATTATCCTGGTAATTCCCAGTCATGTTCCTTTAGCTCTGTCTAGTATTCCAGAATGTAATCTGGAAGGCGATATTTTAAATACTTTTTACCTGATGAAAGACGAAACGATATTAAATCTGGCCCTAGTGAAATATAGTTTCTTTATATATTGTTCTAATTAGGAGTGATTTATATGTATATAGTAAGGGGAGGGGCCTGGTAGATATGCAATTCATGTTTGTAATTTCATCTGAAGTGGTTTAGAATTTTCTTCTCTGTTGTAATTAGACCTGTATTTCCCTCTGAAATGGAAGAACCTTTGCATCAGCCTCACTCACTTTACTGGGTTGATTGGACAAGTATTACCAGTATCCAGTCCTTTCTGTCTCCCTGCCCTGTTCTTATGAGTCAAGGTCTTGTGCCTCTTTGAGTTCTTATGCCTGTTAGTTATGAAAACCAAGGTTTATACCTTTGGGATATTTTATTTGCATGAGCAGAATTTAAGTTTCTTTTAAAAAGACTATAATAATAACACTATCTGATTATTCTAGCTAATATAACCAAAACAAAGGCAAGAACATTATATGAGAAAATATGCATGTAAATATGTAAACATATCACAGGCCATCAGAAATATGATCTTATAAACATTTTATACTAAACTTCCAAAGTTAGAGGATAACATGTCAGTAATTTTAATGATATTTAGAATGATAAATTTACCCATTAACTCAGTAAGAAAAAATGTAGGGAAAGGGAGACAAAAGGGCAAGAAAATTTTCAAAAGATAGAGGAAAAACTCAGACAATAAAAAGTGTGTTTAGTCAAGTATTTCTATTTGCTCAAACCAGGAAAGTACTTTCCTACCGGAAGCAATCAGCCTCAGATGCGATGATAAATGGCCCTTTGCACTGTGCACTTAGAAGAGTGGCTTTGGGCCCACGGGGTCTGCTCCCTCTGTCCAAGAGATGCCCAAATCGTTCCTCACAATCCCTTTAGTGGTGGCGATAAAAAGACAACAGAAAACAAGTCATAAGGCAGAGTTCTTACCCCAGCATGAGTTAAAATACCTTTACTGAAGAAGGACTTACACATCTTTTATTTCATGGAGTTCACGCCATGCATTGTTCTAAGCGCTCATCACAAGATAATTTCTGTGGCTTTACCGTTTTAAAGATAATTCACATAGATTCTCACAGAAAGAGGGAACACGATGTTATAGGCAGAGCTGAAATCACCATGAATGGGTCGAGGTTCAGATCCTGACTGCATCAATCAATTGTCCACAGTTCACCTGGATTCTCTTGACATAATCGCTTTATGTGAGGGGAAAGGGGTTGAACTAATTGCATCACCTTTCAGGTTTCCTCAGTTTTTCAGCATCTTAAAGTAATATTTATATTGAAAACTGCACTGTCCACCGCGATGAATCCATTGCATGCGTGTATCACATGCATTCATCCTGCATATACTGATGGCAGCCATGTTTGCTCTCAGCTGCTGCATAACAAATCACTAGAAACATAGAGACATAAAACAACACACACCTATGACCTCATAATCACCATGGGTCAGGAGTTAGTCCTCACAGGGCCACACGGTTCACAGGATTTCACTTATAGGGATACAGATTCTGCTTCACAGCCTGGGAAGGGAACTGTTCTCTGGTCTTTGTCCTTTTTGTCCAAGGCTGCTCTGAGGACCGTAGCTCCGTTTTCCTGGGTCCCTGAGAGATTTGGGCTGGGCGTCCAAGAACTTGCAGGCAGATGCAAGTGAAATCCACTTTCAGCAATCTGCATCATGCACTTAGAAATATTCATTTTTTGGAAGAAGAAATAGCAAAAAAAATAATTGAAAATCTAAGAAGAATCAAACCGGGGGTGAAGAAGTGGGTAAGCTTTCCTGATATTATGTAGAGTGCAACCTTCCATAATGTCTCTCTACTTCCTTAAAATACAACTTCTGGGAAGCGGTTTTGAGAGAATAGAGCGCAAGACTGGCGTGGCCTCTCCTCTACTCTTCCAAGCGGCTTGTTCCATATTGACTTTAGGTTGTTGCAAAGCACTAGCATTTTCCCTTCCAAGTTTAAACTTGATTCTTAAAGTGATTTATTAATTTGTGATCCCTAGATGTACTCAATAAGAGAGTTTAACAGCAAAAAAAAAAAAAAAACAACAACAAAAAAAAACAGCCAAAAAAAAAACCCTTTTGACTTTTCTCTCTCTCTCTCCAACTTTATGAGGTCTTCCTGGTCCTTTTCTCCCATGAAAGTTGGATTTCAACAAAACAAAAAGAAAACTAGGTAGTTTTTAGCTACCATAGTGTGTGTTTTTTTAACAGCAAAAAAAAAAAAAAGAGAGAAAGAAAAGAAAAGAAAAGAAAAACACATGTTTTGTATTGATGTATTATCTGTTCTCCTCTCTGAAAGGAGGCCAACATGCTAGTGGGTCATGATCCCACAGCTTGAAAACTGTGCATGTGACACGTTTGCAATCAGTGTACCTGGGGAAGCTGATGGGTGGGAACCACATCAACAAACATTCCAAGGTCTTGAGTCTGGATTTTTACTCTTCTTCCCAGGATTATGAATTATGCCCTGGATTGAAATAGTTTCCAGTGTTCATAATAGAGATAAAATAATCCGAATAGTATCTATGTCATGTATGTATTAGAGATGAGAACCCGCATGAATTTACCATACCAACAAAATTTCATTTACTTCGGCAAACACAAACAATAGGTGCATTTGAAAAAAAAAAGTTTAAATAAGCTCTTTAATTAAATAACATTTGCCTAAAGTATTACACAGGGTGAAACTGAAGATACATGCCCATCTGGGTATTTTCTGCAGAGTGCCCAATGGAGTGGCTCAGAAGCAGAGGATAAAGTGATCTGAGCACTTCCTCATCACGTCTCTTGACAGTTGATACTGGGATGGCCCAGACACCTGGCTTAGACGGCTTAGACGCCTCCATCCCTGTGTGGTCTCCATGCGGTCTCTCCTGCACAGAAGCTTCAGGAAGCTAGACTTCTTACCTGGTGGCTCAGGGATCCCATGGACCTTGTTCCAAGGGAGCCATATGGAAGTCATATTGCTTTTGGAAATGTAGCAGTGGAAGTCAGGTGACTAGTTCTGCTGTGCTGTGCTAGTCTCTGTGGTCACGAGGATTTGCCCAAGGGGAGATGCCTTAGCCCTCCCACTCTTAGTGGAGGAATATTAATGTCATGTGTCAAGAACATTGAAGATGGGATGTATATTGGTACAACAATCTTTGGTCACACCCACTAAGCTTTATGTAGCTTATTTTTATAGAACATTGCAGTGTTCTAGTTAAATGGTTTATGGACATTTTTTCTAAACTTAGTGATCTATTAGCAAATATTAGCTGACATAATACATATCTTCTATCATAATACAGCATCTTCTACTATCTTCCCAAATTTTATGTGGAGATGGTTCACTAATGCTTTCTCCACTTTTCAGATTAGAAAATAAAGATTTACTAAGGTTAGATCATTCTCATAGGTATATGGAGGTGCACATTTTGAACTCATATTTGACTACTGAGTCCTTAACCACCCTCTACACCATCCTGGTCCCTCATTTACAGAGTTGCATTCCAGGCATAAGTTGATTTACCCATGATCACACACTTCCGGGGTCACTGACCCAAGACCAGTGCCTAAGCCTCATGAACCCCTGCCCACACCACGCTGTTTCCGATGAATAATATGGAAGTGAGGAGCCTTGATGGGTTACTTGCAAGAACTTTTTGGAAGGTGACATAATATTTAAATGGATCAGAGTAGGGCCAGAGTTTACTCTGGATAATAAGCTGGGCAGGCTGCCACATCCTTGGTGATCAATTCTCTTGATGGAAATGTTTACAAAATTGCTCTTATTACAGTCTCTCAGAAACTGTGCCAACATGTGCTAATGTACCCCTGTTACCTCCAGGTGGTGCCCTCAGCTTTCCAGAAAGCCCTCAGCTGACCCCAGCCAACAAATGGAGATTCAACGGGAAGTGTGCACACCTCTCACCCTTTTGACTTTTCCTTTCTCTCTCCCTTCAGCTTTATGAGGCCTTCCTGGTCCTTTCTTTGATGAAGGTTGGATTTCAACAAAACAAAAAGAAAACTAGGTAGTTTTTAGCTACCATTGTGTGTGTGTGTGTGTGTGTGTGTGTGTGTATCCATTATATCATCTGAATTTCAAAACAACCATTTGCAATAAAAAAAATCAACCAATTTTTAAGTTAAAACTTTAGAGTGTGAAAATAACTTGCAAGTATCATACAAAGAGAGAAGATATGAACTGGATATTCTTGAACCAAAAAAAAATTGTTTTCAGTCTCCAAATTAACTCCTTTTGTTTCTTTGCTCAAGTTAAACACCATGCATGTGGTAAGGGGGGTGGAATTTGTATAATTAAAAGAGTGTTATTTTTCCACAAATGAAGCAAGTTAATGCCCATCATAGTCAGTTATATTTTAGTAAAAAAAAATAGGTATTTCCATGCTTTTTCAGATTTATGGCCCTACCATTTCTGTCCCACTTGTTCTAAATACCTAGTGCACATGTCTCCAGCCTGGACACAACTGACATTCTGTGTCTGGACATGATTTCCCAGAACCTCTGCCTCCAAGCACCGAGGCTATGCCTAAGAGACACTCCTTTTTCACTTTCCCTTATGAACTGTATCTCACCCAGGCTACATACGTCTGCTTATGCAGGACACCAGCAATGAGGGCAAATTCAAGGTTTCAGGTTTACTAAACCCTGGGACTTCTCATCTTTGTCTCACCCCGTACCTCCTGTAAGCAACTGTTAGTGAACATCACAAGGCTGTTGAACAGTGCAGATATATTCTTAGATCTTAGTATGCTGTCTTAATAAGAGATTGAAAAGAAGATGCGTTTTCTTGGGAACGGTGATTCATGCCATCAGGAATGCAGATTTTTTCTGCTGGAGAAATTACTAAAGACTTCAAACCAGCTAGATTTATTTATGACATGACAATTTATTGAGTGCCTCCATATTTTCTATAGCTAATTGTAAAAGGTCCCTAGTCTCAGATGATCATCAGAGAAAATGAATTCACACATGGTGAATGTTCTAAATCAGGGGTAAATATCAGAAGTGTACAAGGAGCTTTATCACAACACACATGCCTGGGTGTGCTGCCCCCAGACTGAGGAGGTCTACAGTCCTGAGTAGTGTAGACTTCTAAGTTTCCTTCCAGGTGATCTTTGGAAGACGTGCCTCATTAAATCTGGATGTTTTTTCAAAGGTGTTCCAGCCAGAATGGCTCCAAGATTCATTGGGCCCTTTCTAATTCCACATACTGAAGGGGGTGCTTCACTCACACATGCACTCCTTGAAGGCGTGATGCAGACAGAGGTGAAGGCACAGCACTAAAAATTTCACCTCATTTCATTCCCAGTCTTTGCAGACTGGTAGCGGCTTTCTGAGATTCTTCGGGATTTATGGAGTATACACGAGATGGTGCAGATAAATAAAAGCAGTAGTTAGCTCTTCTATTTTGTGATGTTGGGGTTAATTCATGGAGTTTGCTTTTGTTGTGGTTCTAGATTTGGATCTAATATATTTCCCAAACATTATTGCTGTTCCGGTTGTTTGTATGGTAGGCAGGAAACCATTGTGCAAAGTCATTAAAATGCCACCATTGTCCAGGGGGGTTAGAAACACCTGTAATTGGAATTCAGACCTCCTCCTTCTCCTTTTTCTCCATTTTATTTAAAAGTGGCAGAAACCCAATTGAGACAAAATGGGAATTTATTAACACATGTAGCTCAGAACAGCCAGGATTAGGGGAAACAAATAATGTGCTGTTTCTCCTGGTCTCCTGAACTGTATATGAAGGGGAAGGAGGAGAAAAATGGCTACAGTCAACTTGAAGTTTGCATTGTCCCAGTGTCAAAATCTCAGGAAGAGAAAATCTTTCCCACGTAGGTGTAAGGAAACAGAGAACAGGGCTCTGCTCACCCAACCTTGAGTCATAAGCTCAATCCTTGGGACCATCCACAATGGCTCATCAGCATGATGCCCTGATTCAAAGCTCTGTCAGAATGCCATGGAATGGAATAAACAGATATGGTTCCCTTAAAGGGCGTCCGTGTGTGCACGCACAATACTGAGGAAGGGTTGATGCTGAAGGGGCTCCTAGCATAAGGAGAGAATAAGATGCTGCATGTAGTAAATCCGCGAATGTGCCCAGCATGTTTTCTGAGTATGGATTGTCCAAACTAAGAATGTGCCTTTGCAGTAGGCTTAGATCTAGAAGGGACGATTCCTCAGCACAAACTTTGTTCTCAGGGTGTTATACTACAAAGCGTACAGAGTTCACAGAAAAATATTGGCTTAATTTTCTTTTTAAGAGAAGATCTTACAGACACTAAGATAAAATCTAGGAATCAAATAATTCATGTACTTGTACTAAGAGTATATCCAAGGGCTTTGCTTTTATTGCAGCTTTCTGTTTGTCACGAACACAGCCCCAGAGGGTGTTAGCATATTCCAGGGTGAGTTTCTGACCTGAAACGTGCGGCATGATGTCCTCATCATGCTGTCCAACTCAGTCTGTCCAGTAGCCCATCCCAGGACCAAAAGCGCCTGCTGATGGACAGTTTCCTTCTCTCAATGTTCTCTTCTCTTCCTCCTCCATCCTTGAAACCTGCACTCTACAGTATGTGCAAAGCAACTCAATCTTCCTCAGATAACAAACAGAAAGCACTTTCTGTCACATTTTTCTCTTCAGGGGGAAAAAGTGACCTCACCTTTCTAGTTGCCATTTTAAAAATATTTTAAAATCTTTCAAATAAAGTTGAGTTTCACACTTGATGTCAAAGGAGATTTGCTAGCTTATTTCTCTTATTATTTCTTCTTGAAAATTTCTTATGAATATAATGGCTCAAATTCCAGTAGTTAGCATTGTTTTGGCAGAGTAATACGGAACTAACTCTCACTGGATGAAGGACCTGAACATATACGTCTTCTTCCAATATAGGATTAAAATGCCTAATTTAATTCATGCTTCTGCTTCTTATGAGCTGTTTTCTTTGGGCAAAACATTTTGTCCATTCATCCCTCAACTTTTTCATCTGTAAAATAATACTGCTATAATTATGTTAAAGAATTGTTTTGAGAATTAAATTAGTAATAAACTGGGTTGGTACAGTGTTTAGAAAACTGCCCAGCATGTAATAATTATTAATATGTATTAAGTATTCCATACGTTGTAACTGTAATTATTATCATTCTCATTACTGTTAGGCTGTTGTTAAAATTCAATATGCAAATAACCCATTTTCATAGAAACAGAATAAGCAGATGTTTAACCTCAGAAGGGAGACAGTCGGACTATTCAACCCATCTGGTTAAATAACTAAGTGGATTGATCAGCCATTGTACAATAGGACACATTTTTAATTTTAAATTTGAAGGAATAAAAATTTAAAAAATAGGAAAAGAGATAAAGCAATATTAACTAACTGAAGGTATTGTGCTGTCTTCAAAGTAAGAAACTTAACCAGAAAATAACTATAAATTGAGTTTTTAAGCGACATACAAAATGATGCCTCTGCTTTTGCTTATCCACCAATGTGTTGGTACAAAATGTGAGGTTTTCCTTCTGCATATTACAGTCAGTTGGAATAACAGGGCACCTGGGAATGTGCTAAAACCACAGCAGCAGTAGAGCGTGATTACCTCACTGGAGATTGATTGAATTTCCACTGGTGGGCCCTTCCTGATACAGAGAGCTGAGATCCTGCAGCTGTGAAGCACATTAACCTAGCCATACTAGGCCATGATGCAAACAGAAGGATTTTTTTCTGAGACGGGGGAGGGAGAGTAATTTTTTTTAAGATAGAGATAAATTCTGAGGGGCCTTGTTTTATTTATTTTCCATTTTAGCTTATTTTAAAGTTTATTTATTGAGACAGAGAAAGACAGAAAGTGGGGGAGGGACAGAGAGAGGGAGAGAGAGATTTCCAAGCAGGCTCCATATTGTCAATGCAAAGCTCAATGTGAGGCTCAGACCCACGAACATGAGATCATACTCTGAGCCAAAACCAAGAGTTGGATGCTTAACCGACTGAGCCACCCAGGTGTCCCTGAGGAACATTATTTTAAATTTAAGACCACTACGATCACCTTGACTTTATATAAAACTTATTTCTCTTAAAAGTGAAAACAGTGGGGCGCCTGGATGGCTTAGTCGGTTAAGCGTCCGACTTTCGCTTGGGTCATGATCTCGCGGTTCGTGGGTTCGAGCCCTGTGTCGGGCTCTGTGCTGACTGCCAGCTCAGAGCCTGGAGCCTGTTTCAGTCTGTGACTCCCTCTCTCTCTGACCCTCCCCTGCTCACGCTGTCTCTCTCTCTCTCTCTCCTAGAAAAAAAAAAAAAAGTGAAAACATTTAGGGGCACCTGGGTGGCTCAGTCAGTTAAGCGTCCAACTTCGGCTCAGGTCATGATCTCAGTTTGTGGGTTGGAGCCCCGTGTCGGGCTCCGTGCTGACAGCTCAGAGCCTGGAGCCTATTTCAGATCCTGTGTCTCCCTCTCTCTCTGCTCCTCCCCCACTCATGCTCTGTCCCTTTCTCAAAAATAAATAAAACAAAAAAATTTTTTTTTAAGTGAAAACATTTATGTCTAGATCCTTTAGAGACTCCATTCATTATATGGAATATCTCACCTGCTTTTCTTGCCATTTTTTATTCTTTACTTTTGTCATTGTTGTTCTATTCAATGGAGGGTTTAAATTCCAAAAAATGGGTTTAGTGGTATGTTTGAAAGCCAGTTGACATAATTATAGTAAATAATAACATACTTTTAATTGGCAGGAGAAAATTAGTGTACATTTTTGTAAATCAGGGACTGTCAAACACATTACAATGATGTATGTGTTTGCGTGTGTGTTCCTACATAACATACACTCGTAGAAAAATTCAAAATGTTTTTGTGTGTCTTAATACCCAGCAACTTTGTAAGGTATAAGCTTAGCATGAACAAAGGCAAATATCCCCCAATAGATGAGAACACTGAACATACAGCATTGACAGGCTTTCAAATACAGCAGAGCTGGGAGGGTCAAATCTTGTTGAGATGATTCATAGAGAGACTTGCTTATCCTCAATTTTGCCGTATTTGGACACTAGCCTTCATGATGGCTTGGCGACAGGGTGCTGGCATCTATGCATGACAGTTCTTGAAATGATTCCTTAACTTGGGATTTCGAGAATACATGAAAATAATTTGTGGAGAGTGTGCTGATAATAATATATCATTAAAAACATAACCTAGTCGGGGCACCTTGGTGGCTCGGTCAGTTGAGTGCCCAGCACTCAGTTTCTGCTCAGGTCATGATCTCATGCTTTGTGAGCTGGGGCCCCACGTTGGGCTCTGTGCTGACAGCGTGGAACCTGCTTGTGATTCTCTCTCTCCCTCTCTCTCTACTCCTTCCCCCACTCATGCTGTCTCTGTCTCTCTCAAAAATAAATAAACAACAACAACAACAAACATAACATGGCTTACACTGACCCACAAAGGGTATGGAGCAAATTTTGGCACCAGTGTTCCATCCCCCTGTCTAAGAATGTCATTATAACCCTCAGCCTGTGGACTGAGGACACAGTCCCAGTCTGATCTGGTATCATTGCCCTGTTCTTTGCACCCTCACTTACTGTATTCGATACCATCCTGGGCATCTGATCATCTTTTCTGGGCTCTGCTTGGGGGCAGAATGTGACGGTTGCATTGCAGGACTTGGCTGGGTGTTCACAGACATGGATAGTGTCATACTTCAGAAAACAAATATAAGAGTTTTAGCACTGTGTCTTTTGAAACTGATTTCCAAGGAAGAGTTTTCTTCCTTCAAAAGATTTTTTGAAATGCTGGCAGCCTGTGTCCATACGGATCCCAGGATGTCTGCAAGGAGCTTGAGCTCTTGGACCTTGAGCCATGTCTATTCTCTCTGACCTCCTCCCACCTGGTCTTCTCTGCCCCCATCAGCATCCTTCCCACTGCGGCCATGAAAGCCTTGTTTCAGAACCTTTTTGGTGAAAAGAAAATCACTTTTCGTTTGAAGATAGCACCAAAAGGGTTTGCTCATATATATTATCACATATCATGTCAATATTGCAGAAGATACATGTATTAAAGAGTATAAAATAAAGAGAATAATATTATCATTTAATGAAACAATGACTCTCAACACTTAACTGCGAGAGTCATAGTGAATGACTGGCTAAGATGGCCAAAAAGGGGATGTAGACCTTGTATCACTATATCCACATCAGAGAGATAACAGGTTAGACACAGAGGGCTAATTCTTAGGTGTTTAGTGAAGAATATACAACTTTGCTGACTTCAGCTTCCTCAGTGTTTCAATACAAATTAGCCCCTAGGAAAGAAAGGAGAGTTAGTTACCCTTGAGGTAGCATTAGGGAACCAGAAGGCCATCTGAAATTTTAACAGCAAGATTGGGATTGGGCTTGCATGTGAGTTACAGCGAAGGTGTCCATAAATCTGTGCATATTTTTAAAGGAATTGGTAATCAATGAATGTTTAAGGACCATTCTGATAGTTCTGGGGCCAATAATGTAGAGGAAGAGTGAATGCAGAGACAGTCCTTCTGAAAATATATGTGACATGAGAAAGAAAACCAAGAAAATAGTTTACACACATGATAAAGAAAACCCATGTGAACAAGTACAATAATCCTGCATCTGCTAAGTGTCTCATTAACTTTTAAAAATATTTTAATGTTTATTTATTTATTTAAATGTTTTATTTATTTCTAGGAGAGAGAGAGAGAGAGAGACAGCATGAGCAGGGGAGGCTCAGAGAGAGAGGGAGTCACAGACTGAAACAGGCTCCAGGCTCTGAGCTGGCAGTCAGCACAGAGCCCGACGCGGGGCTCGAACCCACGAACCGCGAAATCATGACCTGAGCGAAAGTCGGATGCTTAACCGACTAAGCCACCCAGGCGCCCCAATGTTTATTTATTTTTGAGAGAGAGAGAGAGAGAGAGCAGAGCATAAGCAGGGGAGAGGCAGAAAGAGAGGGAGACACAGAATCTGAAGCAGGCTCCAGGCTCTGAGGTGTCAGCACAGAGCCAGATTCGGGGCTCAACTCATGAGATCATGACCTGAGCTGAAGTCGAAAGCTTAGCCTGTTGAGCCACCCAGGGGCCCCTCATTAACTTTTACAATTCCAGCTTATCAGACACTGAATTTCACCAGGTCAGTTTACAGTGAACTTTAAGGTCTAACAGCAGAAAAATAATCCCCATAATTTCTTGTTTCCCTAGAACTCTTTCTGTTCTAGTAAGAGATTTAAGATTTGGAAAATTCATCATTATAGGCCTCAGTTTCCACTTGTGTAAAGTGGATAGAATGATGAATAACTACATAATATATTTAGGAGGATTATATGAATAAATGCACGTAAAGCTGTGCTCAGGACACTTCTTAGAGTTTGTTAAATTCACTATAAATAGTGGCCACTGTAATTACAAAATAATAATTTATGCTTTTCTCTGAACATGTTCAGAAAATAGAAAGATTATTTCTGTAACCTGTAACATGTAAATCCACCATGTGTCTGTTGCCTTGTGCTATTTGACTGAGTCTATGTAGACCTTGATCACTTGCCACACTTCTGAACCCAGATAGGATTTCAAAGGCTCAATCTGGTTGAGAATACCAATACAACTCCAGAGAGTCCCTCTGATAACACCGGGAAAGACTATGTAAAGAGGGTGAAAAGACAAACTTCAGACTTGGATGAATATTTCGAATGACGTATCCAACATAGGACTAGTATCTAGGATATATAAAGAACTTTCAAGACTCGACAGTTAAAACACCAAACACCAATCCCAGTTAGAAAATGAACAACAGGCCTGAATGTACCTTTCACGAAGAAGCATCTTTAGGTGGCACATGAGCCCTGGAAAGGATTTTCAGCGTAATTAGCCACCAAGGAAATGTGGATTAAAGCCACAAAGGCATATCACTGCATACTCACCAGAATGACTATAATAAGTAATTGTGACAGCTAGAACTCAGGCAAGGATGTGGTGGAACTGAATCACTCCCACGCTGCTGGTGGGTGCCTAACAGTGCATCACTCAGGAAGATGGTCAGGTGGCTCCTTATAACCCTAAGTGTGAGTCCACCATGTGGCCCCACAGCGACCCTCCTGGGCATTCACCTCAGAGACGTAAAAACATGCGATCACATAAAAACCTGTGCACAAATGTCAATAGCAGCTTTATTCATAATAACTGAAATGTGAAAACAACCCACAAAGGAAGATGTTTAAATAATCTGTGACACGTCCATCTTTTGAAATACTTCTCGGCAATGAAAATAAACTAATTATTGATACACACAAAAACCTGGATGAAATTCCAGAGAATTATGCTAAATGGGAGGAAAAAAGAAGAAAACAGAGAAAAAGAAAGAGGGAATCCCAAAGGTCATTTCATGTGTCATTCTGTTTCTGTGACGTTGTGATGATGTCATTGTGGGCTAAATTGCATGGCCCCCAAGTTCCTATGCTGAAGCCCTAACCCTGAGTGCTTCTAGGACATGACTGTCTTTGGAGACAGGACCTAAAGAGGTGACGTAAGGGTATCCGAGTGGCTCAGTAGGTTAAGCATCTGACTTCAGCTTGTCATGATCTCATGGTTCATGAGCTCGAGCCCCACATCAGACTCTCTGCTGTCAGCACAGAACCTGCTTGGGATTCTCTCTCTCTCTTCCTCTCTCTCTCTCTCTCAAAATAAATAAGTAAATAAATAAACTTTTAAAATAGCTTATTCAACATCTTTGAACTATCAATATAGTTTATTCTATTTACAAATTATGGGAGAAAAAGCATTCTTTTACACTGTAGTTTAACTCTCAGCTAAGAAATTCCAGTTTGGACGTGACATGTTACCTCACTGCCAGCATTTGTTGACTCTTCTCTTTGTTTAGAATCATCTTGAATTATCCATTGAGGTCTACACCTCACCTGCCAGTAGGCATTTGATCGAAGTCACTTCAGTTCTGTCCAGTTTCATGGGTGTTGGGCGTTTGAGGACTGGGAGCGTCTGTGGGGAGGAGCTTGGGCCCATCTTTGTCATCTGGACACACAGCCCTTTGAGATGCACGTTTTGCCATTTCGCACTTTTATCGACATAACTTGCTGGCAAATCACCCTCTTTACCTACCAGACCTCTGAGGTCTTCATGTCATCCCACTCTCCCAGGTACAGAGCACATTTGTCTGCATCCCCTGGTGTCTAATCTGGGTCTGCATTTAATGTCATGCAACTTTTTAAGCCTGTGAACCTGCTAAGGTCTACCCACGGGTGAAGACATCATTCCACTGTATCTGCATCAGGTAAGAGTCAGTCTCAACCCCACCTGCTAAATAGCCCACATCATGGTATCTGCAGGAGTTTTCCATTGCATTGTCAGAAAAAACTCGCCTCAAAATTTAGCAGATTAAATATCAAAACAAAAACAAAAACTTAGTGGATTAAAACCACCAGCATGTGTTTTATCACCATTGGACCAGGAATCCAGGCTTAGCTGTTTCCCCGGTGCAGAGTCTCTCACAAAATTGCAAGCAAGACGTCATCCAGGCTGAGTGTGGCTGACGCTGTCACCCATTGGTGTGGGCAGACCTCAGGGCTTCCTTTGCCTCAGAGCCTGGCCTTCCTCGCTGCCCCGATAGAGGAAGCAGCCACATTAAGGGAGGATGGCCTGACAATAACAGCAGTTGTGCCTGGACCCCAGACCCTCGGTCCTACAACTACAAGGAACATAATTCAGCCAACAACCACTTGAGCTGGGACGGGGCCGTGCAACCTCAAATGAAACTGTTGAGTCCCCTGACACCTTGATGGCCAACTCATGACATCCTGAGGCAGGAGATCTGTCAGGCTGTGCTCAGACTCCAAACCCACAGACACTAAGATAATACATGTATTTCTGTTTTAAGCTGTTAAGTTTGTGCTTGTTTTCCTGCAAAAATACAAAACTAATACAGATTCTGATGCCTGCAAATACTGAAAAATGTAAGTGCGGCTTTGGGATCTGGCAGTAGGCAGAGGCTGAAATAGTTCTGAGGAACATGATGGACGAAGCCTAAATTACCTTGAACAACTGTCAGTGCAGATACGAACTTGGAAGTAGCTGCCAGTGAGGGCTCAGGAGGAGGGAACAGTGTTGGAAACCTGAGAAAGGGAGGTCCTGCTTGTACAGTGACAGCTAAGCCTGTAAAACTGTCTCCTCCAGTCGTAGGAGATGTCGAAGTGAAGTGGGAGAATTCCCCTCGGATTTCCTACTGTTTGTAACAAGACATGAAAGGAGAGAGATTAATTGAGGCAAAACCAGTTAGACAAACAAACAAACAAAACAGGGCTTGATGGTTTAGGAAATTCTCAATTTCTTCACATGGAAAACAACAGTTAAAATCAAGAAATTGCTTCTTAACATGTGACATGAAGAAAAGGGAGGTGCCAATAAAACCGCAGGGAGGGTGAAGGGTCACACAGAGGCCCTCACACTGCGTGGTCTCTGGAATCTTGAGGGCGTTGCCTCTGGGTCACCCGGAAAGGAACCCAAGATGGAGAAGGGATTATTGTGAAGAGAAAAAGTGAGGATGTGGCCTTTGTACAAGGAAGAGAAAGCTGAAATCCAGTGCAGAACCCCCAAGTTATTGAGAAAACTGTTTTAGCAGAGAAACTGCCACACTAACCTGAAAATGACAGAGCACAAAATGGTGGGGACCTGTTCCCTGTTCGACCCTCAAGATGCCATTGAAGCAAAGCAGTTTGATAAAAGCATTTAACTGCAAATGGGTACAGCCCATGTTTTGCCGTTGTTCTACTGTGCTCCTTGAGTGACCTGGGGACAGCCATTCAGAACTCTTATTGTTCAAAGGCTTTAAAAATGTGGAAAAAGTTTTTCCCACTGAGAAAATTCTCTGGAAGAACTAGTGGTTGGGACAGTCATCTGCCTTCCTCTTTGCAAAGCTCTTCAGCATCTTCCTGACGTGGTCTAGAGTTTTCTCAGCACTCTCTGAGAGAGATGATGTCATGGTCCCCCTCCAAGGGTGTGGTGGGGGTGTAGAAAATGATAACCAAGCTGGATTTCCTGATCAATAGTTATTATAGAAAGGCTTTATGAAAAGGCTGGTTTTGTAGAATGTCTACTAGCAGTGTGTTTTTCTGCAGAAATCTCCCAGGCAAGCGATCACTGATGGAGAGCACAACAGGAATGCCATTTACAGATGTGCTTGGTGAAGTCAAAGCCAGAAGCCTTTCGGGCCAAGATGGTACCTATGACTGTAACCAATGGTGATACCTTGCTCCCTGGTCAGTGCTCTCACCATGGAGAGTGGTGTTTCCAGGTTGTTTGTACAGTTTATTAAATTTTCATTGGTCTGCATGAGTCATTAAATAATATATTACTTAATGAGTTCTGCCTATGTGCTAGCATAAGTGGCTAAAATATAAATTAAATTATCCGTATACAAAAGCTGGCAGTGACTTATCACATTCAGAATAGCATATTTAATACCAAGTAGGATTTTACAGACTATGCCAACTGTATATATTGTTAGTCTTTTCCTCTGAGCCCTTGCTGACTATGTTACAACTTTGTTGTTTTGTTTATTGTGTCTGCATTGGGACCCTCCAAATGGTTAAACTGTCACATCAGGATTTTCCAACAATACAATTTTCTTTGGTTGAAATGCTCTGATGTATCCTCCCCCTTCACACACACACACACACACACACACTCACACTCGAACACACTGACACACACACACACAGGATTTTTAAAAAACAACCCCCACCCATCATTAGGGAATATCTTTAACTCTCAATCTAAATGTGGTTTCCTTATAAAAGTTCTCTTAATGTGTTTTGCCTTCATTGCGCTAATTGTATTTCACCATTACTGTGAGTTCTTTGTTGTATATCTGTCATTCACCTTAGACTGTAATTTCCATGAACAGAAGGATTTTGTCTGTTTTGTTCATCATGGTTATTCTGTGTAGGGTATCGTAAATGGAATACATAGAATATTCGATAAATTAGAATTGAATTATAAGAGATATTTTGTACAAATATATACATATATATTCATGTTTAATACCTCAGGTAGCACTCTTCCTCCCCTTTTCATAGGGACCTGATATCTTTATAATATATTAGAAATTTTTAAATTTCACTTATGTGATGACACGTTGCCAATTCCCAGTCAGTCATGTCCCCCTTCCCTCCAGCCCTTGGTGCCCAGTGTAGGAATATCCTCATCAGAAATGGGGAATCCTAGAGCTCCTGATGCTAGAAGCAGGATGTTTGCATAATGTTAGCACCAGTAAAATCATTTTCATTGGAGCTGTGACACGGAGACTCGCTTGTGTAGTCTAGTATTTATGGGAGTATACCTCTTGCTCAGCGTTCTCGTCCTGTCTCAGATTTCCTCTTCCATCGGCCTCACCGTTAATTGGGAGCCCAGAGAGCTTGCTGCCTGCTACTCTCGTGGTTTCCACTTAAGTCTTTATCTGTAATCTCCCTGCAGGAAAGGGCCCCACGTGGTTGTCAATTACAGTGGACACCACGGGCCCGATGCTCAGTGCACCGCCTGCACAAAGGTGCAGTGTTGGCAGAAAGGGGGGTTGAATCATTAACATTTTATCTGTATATTCTGTTTCCTGGCAAAATGTACCCAACACTATCAGCCTTTACTTTTCTGGCTTTGCTTTTGATTTTTAAAGCCATATCTAGGGGTGCCTGGGTGGCTCAGTTGGTTGAGCCTCCGACTTCCGCTCAGGTCATGATCTCACAGTTCATGGGTTCAAGCCTTGCGTCGGGCTATGTGCTGACAGCTTAGAACCTGGAGCCTGCTTCGGATTCTGTCTCCCTCTCTCTATCTCTGCTCCTCCTCCACTCGTGCTCTGTCTTTCTCTGGCTCTCAAAAATGAATAACATTTTAAAAAATTAAAAAATAAAGCCGTATCTACCAGCGTAACGTGGGAGGAGCAGGACGGATGCATTCTAGGTCCCTTCAATGCACTCATTAATGTAGTTAAATGATTCCCTCTGTTTCCTAAATGCCAATGTTCTCATGCGCAAACTGAGTAAAATGTGTATTTGCCTAAAGCCAGAGGACTGAAGCAGGCCATGCATGAGGGGGGTCTCTCGGCTCCAGCGACCCCCACCCCAGCCTAAGGAAAATCAAATCAGAGCCCCTGCTTACATCAGAGAGCACAGGGTGTGCCGTATTTCATGACCAGTGAAATAAAGTTCAAACTGAAGCTACAAAGCAGAAATTGGGTTTGTTCAAAGAAATTTAAATGAAAAGTCATTGTAGGTGTCTCATCCTTACAAACTGCCGCCTTTGGTGCTGCCGGTCACTTCATTGTGTTCATGCCGCTGAGTAATAGTGACTACAAATGGCAAATGTTACTTACAAAATTAGACAAAGACTTGCATATTTAATTGCTCAGGCTTTCAATTCACCGATCACCTCTCCAGGTATGCATTCTCATGCATAGATAATACACCAAAAACAAGTGAATTCTCAATCATTTTTTATATCCTACTTTTAACAGGGTCTCAAAGTCTGTGACACACAGGTCTTTAATGCAAGGATAAAGGCCCCAGAGTCTTTGCATGCCTTGGGTGAATGGCTGTGACTCAAGTAGGCAGCAATTCTAGGAGCCGTCATTGTCTGATGGCTGGTGGCTGCTTAGAACGCCCTGAGCTGATGACTTTATTCCTCCCTCGCCAGGGAGCAGATGTGGACTTTGGCAACGAAAGAAGCCAAATGTTCCAGGATCTGTAAGAGGCCGTGAGCATGGAGGGCTTCTGATTTGGAGGCAGGGCAGCGGGGAAATCAGGGTCAGGCTGCCAGGCTGCTGCTCGTCGGCATCAGGCCCTCTTACATTTCTGATAGATCATGTCTAACGCCAGCAGCGCCTTTCAGCGACCAGCGCCCTAGGCGTAGGCCTTCATTGCCTACCCTTGGCTCCACGTCTGGCTTATCCCCAGAACCTCTACAGCATGTATACTGAAGTATTAGTTGCCAGGATCCATTACTAAAAAATGGGTCTGTGGTGGAAACCTGGGGTCTGAATTTTTTTTTTTTAAATCTTCTCCAGAAGCCAACATAAATTAAAAACAAACAAAAAACTTAATACATTTGGCAGAGGTCTGAAATGTACGGTCTATCCTATACCTCAGAGACCCTTTTAGAATTACATATATATATATAGATAATTATATATATATATATAATTCTAAAATTTATATATAAAATTATTGAAATATAGAAAACTTGGAAAATATAAGAAAAAATCCCAAATCATCTATAATATCAAAGCATAATGTAACTACTATTATCATTTTTATTATTGTTTTTTATTTCTAACATATGCTCTATTACATAAAGAACATACAGTCAAAGCTTAGATTGTAATTTGTCCTGCAAGATGAGCAAACATCTCTAATAAATTTCTACTTGACAAATGAATGACATCTTTCAATATGAGTGGTACATGATGCCCTATGTCATATGATCACAACTGAACCAATGGTTCCTGAAATTCGCTTTGATATACAAATGCTTTGGATGATAAGCATGTTTCCAGAACAAAGTATGCTCTCAAATGAATGTTTTACTGTATTATATGCAGCATTACAAAAATAAGCTCATATATTATGCTACTACTTTAAGCTATAATATTTTCTAATGCAATTAAAAATTCTTTAAAAATACAACACAATGATGGCATTTTTTACATGATATAGGATTTATGTGATGAGTACTATTTAGTCATTTTAAACCTGTTATAGTTATGAGAAGGACTGCGATAAATACTTCTGTCCCTCAGGATTAGTCCACCTCTCTCCTCATTTCCTGGAGCAGAGGTTTCCAGAATTACACTGCAGCAGAGAAGCTCTATGTGTGGCTGGCAATGCCGCCCCACGCGTGGCTCTCCCCGAGAACGTGGAAGGTCAGAAGGAAAGGAGCAGGCTGTGCAGGGAGTTATTCAAGCACCTCTAGCAGCATCCTGGGTCTGTCCTCTGGAGAGGAGCAGCACGGAGAGGCACATCCTCAGCAAGGCTATGCTTGGAGAGGAGAAATGTTAGGGCTGAGTAAGGGGAGCAGGTAACCTGTGGTCCTGCCTGCTGCTGCCTTCCCCTTCCTGGCTGCTCGTGCCCCTGCAGGCATTTTCAGAAATCTGTCAAATGCTAGGTTAACAGTGGCTAGAGGGCGCCTGGGTGGCTCAGTTGGTTGAGCGTCTGACTTTGGCTCAGGTCAAGATCTCATGGTCCATGAGTTTGAGCCCCACGTCTGGCTCTGTGCTGACAGCTCAGAGCCTGGGGCCGGCTTCGGATTCTGTGTCTCCTTCTCTCTCTGCCCCTTCCCTGCTAGCATTCTGTCTCTCTCAATAATAAATAAACATTAAAAAAAAAAAACAAAAAACAGTGGCTAATGGCTGGCAAATGTTAGTTTGAGGTGTATTTGAATTGAAAATAATTGATACGTAGCTTTTATACAGAAACGCAAACAATTTCTAAATAATAAATAGACAACCTTGAGTTTCCTACTTCTGAATAAGTGATCACGACCGGCTGTCTACCTGACCAGAATGGTGTGAGGTGTCTTTTCATGACTTTTGCTTCATTCATGTAAATACTATTTTTATGTCCTTTGATTTCTGAGGGTGTTTCCAAACTGCTTCAGTGCAGGTCTGACCAGGGAATCGCTGTTGAATAGATGGTTCGATGGTAAGGGAAGGCTGTCTGATCTGTACTAGCTTGCACGTCCCGGGCACACTGCACGAAGTCACTCTGGAAGACCTCATTTTATTGTATTGTATTGTATTGTATTGTATTGTATTGTATTGTATTGTAGTTTAGTTTAGTTTAGTTTAGTTTATTTATTTATTTTGAGAAAAAGAAAGAGAGGGAGGGGCAGAGAGAAAGGGAGAGAATCCCAAGCAAGTTCCAGGCTGTCAGCACAGAGCTCCATGCAGGGCTTGAACTCAGGAACTGTGAGATCATGACCTGAGCTGAAACCAAGTGTTAGACACTTAACCCACTGAGCCTCCCAGGCACTCCTGGAAGACCTCATTTTAATGGTTGGCCTTTGATAACACTTTCCAGACAGGGAAGTTGGTTCGACTGGGAAACACAATTGGCAGGGTGAGGAAAGATTACAAGTAACGTGGGGATGACCATCAACTCGGCAGGTGTCTGCCGTGGGAGACAGACAGGCAGACTGAGGATGGTCACACCTCATCTCCTGGGGAGGGCTTCAGGCTCCAGCGGGGTTTGAGTCTTGTCTACACCCCATGTTCGTGGCTGCTATATGCTGAGAAAGGGGTCCTGGATGGACCATCCTTCTGCAGCCTTGCTGAGTTATAAATGAGGGCTGAGCTCAAGTGATGGCATACTGAAAACACCAGCTATTTGACAAGGAGACAGGATTTTTAAACCAGAAGGGCCTCATCAAGATTCCACTAAGACCTGTCAGGTAACAGGTGACAATTAAATTGCTCTCAGTGAGGAGACTTGTTGCTCTGGACTGTATGGTTTTCTCATTGTTCCTTCCTCCATGATCCCCTTACCAGAGAAAGGGCCTCCACATGCACTGTAAATAGGGGAGCCTGAGACTGTAACTAATTCCTGGCCCTGCTAATTTGTACTTGCATTTCCTGGACGAATAAATACAATTTGCAATCCAGTGTTTTAATTATATACCTAAATATTGACAAGAAACTCTTTCATTACACAATAAGAAAAGTGCAGACCATCCACGTGGCTTACCTGGAGCCAAATAGCTAATTTGGGGCACAACTGGCCCTGGAATCCCTCTACTGACCCCAAGTCCATTTTTTTCATCAAACAATACCACCACCTGCTTAGGGTCTTGGATGCAAACAGAATGTTAGCTGCTACAGCAATTCACCAGTTCTGGAACAGCCAGAATGCCTTTCAAGGTCTGTCCACCTGTGTGGATCCAAACCCAGACCCTGTACTGGGCATCCCGGGGCCCCTCTGTCTCCACCCGGACCCTGTGCTGGGCATCCGGGACCCCTGCTATCACCATACCAAATGCTTATCCAAAATGGCAGGTGAATTTTCTAACAGCAGCAGCCTGCATACCATAAATGTCATCAGGATTTTGTCTATTCCATTCTGAATATACATGGCAAAGCATTTTTTATTGCTTATCATTTTAAAAGATATTTTTAATCTAAAATATCTCCAAAAAATATCTACCTTGCATCGCTCTTTATCTTCCATCAGCGAGAAGGACCCAGGCCTGCTCTTCACGCTCCTTCTCCTTGATGTGACTTTAGTTCCTGAAACTGTCTGTGCCCATACGGAGCCCACCGGTGGGGCTTGGCTTGGTGTGGCTTGGTTATTATTTGCCACGATGCCAAATCTTTCAGTGCATTACTCTTACTGTACTGGATCCACACCTACTTTCTTCAGCAACTGTTCTCACTTTGCAGAAAACCATTGTTTCTTCTCTTGCAGAGGAAGGATGAAGCGAGCAGTTATGTGACAGAAGTTGAGAGCTTAACTCAGAGCAAAAGTTAGCATTTGTCTCACCATTATAATTAATCCAGTTCCTCAATCTATTCAAACTTCTCAGTGTGTTCTGTGTATTTTTAGATATATTCCCAATGACATTTTATAACCTATGGCTGTGAAGACTTAAAATTCTGTTTCAAATAATGCAGCTTTTCTTTAAATACACTTTATTTTTGCCAATGTTATATAGATACAGTTTATATGATATTAGGTTAGAGTCTATAATTGCGAGGCCTCAAATCTCACTTTAGTATATTAAATATTTAGAAAAATACATTAAGTATATCAGCGCTCTGTTTAACTCAGCAAAATGGCAATGCATTCTTTTCTTTTTTTTTTATAAAACAAGAAAATGCCTAAATGTATCCCATAGCAACAGATATCTTCACAGAAAAACTTGAACATTGAGAACAATAGAGATTCTTAGTCTAGTCTCTATTGAAACAGTTTCATGTTAAGCAATCCTCTTGAAAATCTGAATAATTACATCCAATAACATAAATTGGTGCATTACACTGAAGCACATTTGAGTCACACTAAGGCTCTTACAGTTTCTGAATTTGCCACCCCCCCATCTCTTCAAGCCCCACCGGTGGCTGAAGCCTGTCCCCCCAGACCCCTCCCTACCACCCATGGTCCCCCCAACTCGCTGACTCTCCTGCTTTCTGTCTCAGCAACAATTCGGCCCTTGCAGGGGGTCATAGTAGTCCCCATTAAATGCCTGGAATGATTTCAACAAAAGACGTGCCAGACCACTGTTATGAAACACTTAATGAGAGAAAACTAAATAAATTGTGGGAAATAATAATGTTACAGAGTGGAAGATTTAGTATTACCCAAAAAAATTGTGCTTTCCCCAAGGCTGATCTGTTACCTAGATGAAATTCCAAGCAAAATCGCAGGGGTTTTTACCCAGGAAAGTTGAAAGGCTAATTCTTAGATTTATATAAAATATAGAAATAATGGTGAAAGTAATTCTGAAGAAGAAAAAAAGTTGTAGCACTTAAAATTCCCATATAAAGTTTTATTATAAACCTTTGGTAATAAAAGTGCTATGTATAGAAACACAAGGATAGAATCATAGGCCAAGAGAGCAAAATAAAGTCCAGATATAATGTCATATAGTTGTGGACACATAACTTGTTATGTGGTAGCTCGGAAGAGCACAGTCAGAAAAGGACAGTTTAATCAATGTCCTGTATAAAATATTAACATTCACCCTTTATTCATATCATAAGCAAAAATTAATTCTATGTAGTTTTTATATCTAAATTTTGTTAAGGTTATTTATTTTTGTTGAGAGACAGAGAACATGAGTGAGCTGGGGAGGGGCAGAGAGAGGGACAATCTCAAGCAGGCTCCATGCTGTCAGCACAGAGCCTGATGAGTGGCTTGATCTCAGGAGCCACAAGATCATGATCTGAGCTGAAATCAAGAGTCAGATGCTAAACTGACTGAGCCATCCAGGCACCCCTAGATTTAAATATCTGAAAAATCTAAAAGGTTTCTTGACTTTAAAATAGGTAAAGAATTTCCAAACAGGATACAAAGGGCAATTACTGTAAATAAAATCACTGATAAAATAAACTACTATAAAATTAACATATTCATTCATCAAAAGACACAACTTGGAGACTGAAAAAAAAAACAATCTACAGTGTTTGAAAAGATATTTGTAATTCACAAATGACTTGTACTGATAATATTAAAAAGACATGAGGAAAAGACAGACAACCTGATAGAGAACGGACAAGAGACAAGGATTAGCACTTCATAGAAAAGGCGATCTCAATCACTCGTAAATGTGTGCTCAACCTCACGTACATTGGGGAGGCACAGATTAAAGTCACAGGTCTACACCTGCACGTGTCAGTCAGAACTTAGAGGCACTGACAACCCTTAGTTTGGAAAGGATGTGTAGCAAGAGTGCTTTCACATGCAGCTGATCAAAGTGCAAAGTGTATCAACTTAAGAAAGCTATTTGTGGCTCCCTGATAAAGCTGGAAACAGCTCAGCTTCCTACCACTAAGTATATTTCCACAAATATGCAGATGCCAAAATTATTGCCATCAAGTTGCTAACAGTTTTTCATCATTATCTTAGGATCTGTTGTGGTGTCCCCTCTTTGATTCCTGATGGTTTCCCTTTCTTCCCTCCCCCTCCTCCCCATTCTGCTGTCCTCTCTTCTCTTCCTCCCCCTTCTCCTGCCTTTCTCCTCCTCCTCCTCCTCCTCCTCCTCCTCCTCCTCCTTCTTCTTCTTCTTCTTCTTCTTCTCCTTCTTCTTCTTCTCCTCCTCCTCCTCCTCCTCCTTCTTCTTCTTCTTCTTCTTCTTCTTCTTCTTCTTCTTCTTCTTTTTTTCAATATTTCTCAACAACTTCTCCACTCCAGCCTTTTACAATAACCCATCTATTGTCTCTGCCTCCCAGTTTAGCCCTTGACTCTATAGATCCAGGTAGTTTCTGCCTCCTTCAATATTCCTTTTCTCCCAGTCTCTCAGGTACCTCAGAATCCCAGAATTCTAAGAGACTTAACCTGCAAGCAAGTAGCCTCCTCCTTAGAGATCATAGAATTACAAACATTATTTTTATCCCTTCCATATTTAGACTAAAATTCCAAATGTTCCTAGTAAAATGTATATATGGGAGGAATCACAAGTGGAGACAATACTATCCATCAACATGTTATGATTTGGATTTTCAGACACATTTGGGAAATAGAACCAACAGAGAGATGGAAAAGAAAAACAAATCATGAAAGTTTTAATGAGGAGACTGTCATTTTTTTTCCTGGAAGGTAAGCACAGTGCAGAACTCCAATGTAACTAAAAAGAAAGGACCTGGCATTTGATAAATGGTAAAGAGGCCTCGTTATGGAAAAGGGAAACCTTTTATTTTCCATTTGGCCCTGTGCTAAATTGTTTGTTCCTTATCTCTAGATTTATAAAGACAAAAAATGTAATATTCTGCAAGCTTTAGCTCATTTTGTTTGAAATCTGATTAGTCAGAAGAAATTAGATGACAGGTAGATCAGGTATTACTATTAAATCAACAAAATAAAGTTTGGAACATAGAGTATCATAGAAAAGTCTACATTTGTAAAGGTGTTCATTTAAAAAATTTTTTCTAGGGGGGGCCTGAATGGCTCAGTCTGTTAAGTGGCCGACTTCAGCTCAGGTCATGATCTCACAGTTCGTGGGTTCGAGCCCCGCGTCGGGCTCTGTGCTTACAGCTAGCTCAGAGCCTGGAGCCTGTTTCAGATTCTGTATCTCCCTCTCTCTCTCTGACCCTCCCCTGTTCATGCTGTCTCTCTCTCAGAAAAAAAAAAAAATTAAAAAAATTTTTTCTATTGTAAAACTGGTCTTATTAATATAACATTTTTAAAAAAGTGTCTTGATTTTCTTTCACTTCCTTTATATTCCTTGTTTTCTCATAACTTAGAATATTCAGGATCCTGGGGCGCCTGGGTGGCTCAGTCGGCTAAGCATCCGACTTCAGCTTGGGTCATGATCTCGTGGTTCGTGGGTTCGAGCCCCGCGTCAGGCTCTGTGCTGACTGCCAGCTCAGAGCCTGGAGCGTGTTTTGGATTCTGTGACTCCCTCTCTCTCTGACCCTCCCCTGCTCACACTATCTCTCTCTCTCAGAAATAAATAAAACATTTTAAAAAAAAAGAATATTCAGGATCCCTAAATCCAGAAGCCTCTGGTCATGGCACAGTATTTCCTCTTCATCAATACTTAGTCCTAATGGTTTGCGACATGAACTCATGGTTGTTTGAGTACATTTCTGTCCATTCATGACCCAGTCAGATCAAGCACCCACTGGAATGAAGCCATAGTAGAAATTCAGTATTTTCACTATGCACTAGGCTCCCCCATAGATGGAAACAGGCACACAGATTATGTTACAAGCCTAGACAGAGGTGTGCATTGGTGGGGAGAGAAGAGAATTAAAACATGCACTCAAAGTAATGATCATAATGTGCTAACATGACACCTAATATCCCATGGGGAGAAACATTAAATGCCTTCATCATGCATGGTGCACATGATTAACAGCTTTGGATGTCAGTGTTCTCCTCGACCAAGCTAAGCAGTTTAAATCTAGAGTAATTTCAGAAGATCTCAATGGCAAACACTGGCAGAGTCCCAAGAGTGTTTTACATTATGTTGCATGGTAAAAGATGCCAGAAAGAACTCAATAATCTCAAGGTTGAAACTGAAGAATTTTAATTAAAATTTTTAAAACAAAAGGAATGTGTGAATAAACATTCTAGGCAAACCAGTTCTTCTAAAACTGTTGGTTCTATTAGCATTACATATTGTATCTGTTAGCATAATCAACATTTGGAATCATTTATGATATGATGTATGAGATCATTTTTTACTCATTACAAATGCATTTACTGTATAGTTAGTATGGGCAAGTTTTCTGTTTGATGAGACGAATATAAAGATTCATGAAATACATTTATCAGGAGTTCATAGTCTATTAGATTGGTCTACAGTCTTGCAACCCTTTGGGCTGTTCACTAATATTGGAGAGAAATAGAAGGATGGAAATACTGAGCTCTCTGGCAGTGAGGCGCCGACATGTACCTTGCTCTCTCGTTGATGAGATGGAAGCGGATGTGTCTTACTATAGGAAGACTGTTCCTTTACTCTTCACATGGTAACAGATGAAGTTCCAAATGTGGATGCTTCATCGGCCTAGATATCTGACTTTAAAAAAATGTCAAGCAGAGCCCTCTGACACCTCAGATGGCTACAAAATCAAAACAAGAGATAAATTAACATTTGCTGCTTTAAGCTTGGGTTTCATTGTTACCGTTGCTGTTATAGCATAAATGAATATACCATTTTCTTTTCCTTCTGTCATCTGTATCTCGAGGATCCTCACCTCTCTTATAGATTGTTCTGTCCATGAGCTCAGCTGTATTCTGGATACCCAGCTACCAGGAAGCATGTCCAGAACCACCTCCACACTCACATGCGTGGGGAGAGTTGCTCCCCTGGGGATGAGTTCACCACCAGAGGGGAGACTGGATGTGCTAACAAGGGACAAACGAAACAGATGTGAGTGTGACTCAGCAAAGAAATGGGGGAAAGAAGAGGGACTGGAAATGTATTACGACTGTGAGAGGGACTCAGGCTCCAAGGCTGAGGGTCAGAGAAAGCACGAGCCTGATGCCCTGTGCAGGGAAGTGTCATCAGCAGTGGGTACCAGCAGCCATTCGCCCTATGCCAGACACTTGGTGACGGTCTCTCTGCTTCCCCTCATTTTGTCCCTCCTGACAGCCTTCCAAGGTCACTACTATTTTCCTACCACTTTAAAAAGAAGTGCACTGAAGATCAGAAAAGATCGGCAATTTGCCCAGAGTAGTCACTCAGAGGAACTAGAACCCAGGTGCCCTCAGGGTGTGCCCCGAGTCAGCACTCAGAGCTGCCAGGGGTCTATTTCCTCACTTACAATGACAGGGAAGAAACCCGTGCATTGTCTTCTATGGGGAGATGTGGAGAGAGTCAGTCTGTGCATTTTCCCAGACCCGAGATTTCCCTTTTCATCTTTCTCTTTCTGTTAGTTCATACCAGCTGCGTATGCCTTTTCCAGCCACATTGGCATTGGTGTGAGATAAACACCCCAAAAGAAAAATTATTCTACAAGATTGCGGGCTCAGCTCAAAACCCCAGAATCTTGACTCTCAAAGAGTGACATGGAACCATTTCATCCCAGGGGCTTTTACAACTCAGAACATTACAAAGAAAAAAAAAATTAAAGTGCTTAAACGGCTGAACTTACTCTTTCAAGGAGACGTATGCATATTTTATGTCTTTATTCCTAAATAATGGATTTTTTAATTTAGCATTTCTGATATCAGTACCTTTTTTTTTTATTGCCATTAGGCTTAATTTTCTTTGACTAGTCCAGCTGGAGTAATAGTCTGAATGCTGGCCTGCTGGTTTCCGAAAGTCTGTTTTCCTTCAGGCAATTATTATAGAGCCCTACACTTTGTAAATATACTTATTTTTAATACTGATTGTTATAAAACTGATTTCTGTGGATGATGCCCTTTCTCAAATATAGCCCCCACCCAACTCAGCAGCACATGCCCTAGATGCTGACTCAGTAAAGCCGCCAGCATATGCAACACCCTCGCTTTGTGGGATGCTTGCTGTCTCCCGCTAGGACTCAGCATCTAGTGGGTAACTGTGATTCAACAGCAGGAAGACTTCCTTCATTTGGTACAAAGAAAAGAGCTACTGGGTTGACATAAAAATTAATCAATTCTCTGCAATTCCCAAACTTCCCTGATAATCTCTCTTTTATCCCATGATTTCACAGCCCGGAGTTTTGCTCTGCAGTTATGTGAGGCCGGTCACATCTTTTCCAGTTACATGTTAGCGTGGCCTAGAGCAGGAAGGGCAAATGGTGTCCTTTCACTAAGCCAACGTCAGACTCTGGGTGTGACTACCTAATCCAGCTTAAAAAGAAAACGAATTAAAAAAAAACATTATGTCTATCGTGGTTGTAGGAGTGGGCAAGACAGCCTGAATCTGTCATCATTTCTCGAAGACATTTGGAATGCAACAGCATTAACTTCTAAAGAAGTATGATTATTTTCATTTTTTTGTATACTTAACTTTTATATGGTTTGACAGACTTTAAAGTTACATATTACAATATACGTGCTCATCATGTAATGTGGTTTATTTAAAATTTGAATTAGACATTAAAAACAAAGAAGCTCACTCTTCTAGAAAAAGCAGAAGTCAAGGAAATGTTAGGTCAAGCGTCTGTGTCAGCCTCTGCTCATGCTCACTGCTGTTAGCAGAGACCGTCAAGGACGTCAGGTGAAGGAGGTGGCCCCTGATGCATCTGTCGGCCAAGCTAAGTGCACCCTACAAACCTCCCGGTTCTTCCAAGCCCAGAAAAAGAGAGAACTGCCCATTGGATGGGTAGAAGGAACCTCTCCTCAACAAGTGAGAAGCGACATCCGTCTGCCATCCTCTGCTGTCGCTTAAGCCCTGCCGCTATCTACCAAATCGAATCTTCTTCAGGGAGTGATTTTCCACTTCCTTCTTTTCATGCTCCCTGAACATTCTCGCTAGCGCTAATGCTGGCTCCTGCTATGGAATAATGTGTTTATGCCACGTCGACTGGCAGGGTAAACCTATGCAAAGCCAGTATGGTCCTTTGTAAGCCCTTATATGGAAATCATGAATGCAAGTGATATTAAATCAACTTGAGAAAGACATTATAATTTGCTATGCATGTTTTTTAATTATCATTTTTATCTTTTGGAACAAAAACCATCTAAATGCTGATTCAGTCTGTAATTCCATAGATGCTGTTCTTCAATACTCAATGTTCTCAGGGGAAAACAGACAAACAAAGACATTCCACAAGAATATACTACGTGGTCTATAATTAGGAACAATTTTTCAACAAAGCATGAAGATTACACACTTTCCCAAGGAACTATTTGTTTTGAAAGTACTTAATTTTTAGTTTCATATTTCATATGCGTTTGGCCATCAATATGACCAAATTTGGGTTTGAATGTTAGCTGTGTGACCTGGGTTGTCCCAGAACATTTCTAAGCTTCAATGTTTACTTTGTCACTATGTATCTTAGACGGTCGCCCCGAGGCTCCAAAGACTGGGTGGCCTACATCCAGGTAGGCCCTGCTTTGTGCCCGCACATCCTCACGGACTGTGCAGCCCAGCACATTGACTAAAATCTTGAAACCTTAGTTCCTTCATGTGCAAAGTGAGGCTCCTGATAGTACCTCTCACCGGGCCGGGCAGGGTAGGGTGTTCAGCGATGGTGCATGTAAAACACTCTGCATGGTGCTGTGTGCATAGAGTCTGCCAATCAATGCCACGAACTCCTCAGTTGTAGAAGCCAAAGCATGGGAGGTGTTGTACTATTTCTCATCTATCTTCCACTCTTTTCATCACTCAGCAGCCTTAGGAATGGTCAGCCTGATTCCCAAGACTACAGTCTCCTGGTCATTTCCACACTGGGTCTTTCAGAGCCCCACTTACTCTTCTGTGGCCTCCCCAGCCCCTCACCTCCGTGGGCCTCATGCAGGAGTCCAGGCTCTGGGAGACGACACTCTGCACTGTTTCAGTGGCCTTGGTATCATCTGTACTCAAGTGGTAACTGCAGCAAAAAGTAGCCATGGGGTACACATTACTCTCTCTAAGCCTCAATTCTTTCCCATATAGAAGAAAAATAATGTTAATACCTGCCCTGTTGGCTTTTGTACAGTTAGAAAGAGATAATGAAGCTCTTAGCACAATACTAGGCCTATAGTGTCTGCTTGGTAAAAGCTAGCTAATTGTATTCTTCTTGCTAAACAACTCCATTTTCAGAAAGCTTCTCCTAATCAGTCTTCAAAGCTTGCCTCACTCCCACGTACACTCAGGTTTCCTAGTTACCTACTGGAGTACCATTGGGTTTTTAAGTCCCTTGACATTGGACAGTTCTTTAACGGTGTTTCCTAATAAAAATGCTTAAGCATCACCATAGAGTTTGCTCTAACCATGAATAAAATACCATTTATATTAATTAAAATACACATTCCTCTCCCATGATCTTTGATGTTTTTAATTTCTTTAATATTTATTTATTTTTGAGAGGGGGAGAGGAACAGAGAGAGAGGGAGACACAGAATCTGAAGCAGGCTCTGAGCTATCAGCACAGAGCCCAATGCAGGCCTCGAACTCACAAGCTTTGAGATCATGACCTGAGCTGAAGTTGGACCCTTAACCAAATGAGCCACTGAGGAACCTCTGATCTTTGATATTTTAAAAGATAAACATTTATTTTCAAGTGAAGAATAGGTACTCTCCATTAGCTAAAATCTGTAGAGAGACGCTGATGGAGAACTAGAGGAGTGAGGGAGAACTGCTTAGAACAGATCAAAGGGAAAGTCACATGGGCATCTTTTCACTCATTTTCAGTTTCCTCCACTAGATGTCTTACAGTTTCCAAGTATGTGTGTTCCATTGTCTTTGGGCTATCTTACAACTGGGTCAACTGTAGAAAACTATGAGTCATACAAATTATTCTTGTCCATAGAAATGCACATTGTGTGAGAAGAATGTAATTGATTGTTGTCTGATGGACATTGACCCACTGTTGATCAATTTATAATTCATTCCAGCATTCGTTACTTGACTCCATATGTGTGGTAATTTGATTTTCCCTTCAATCTGGTTATAAATGGTTGGTTCCTGCACTAATTAATTAATTCAGTAAAATCCTTGACGTTACAGAAAAAGTATCTCTTTCAAACTTTAGTCAGATGCATGTTACCAGAATTCACCTGCAAGTGCCATCAACCCTCATGAGCATCTATTGGTTACATCTGTTACTAGAGCTAAGCACCAACAGGGTTGCCCTGAAAATGCCAGCCCCCAACTCTTGCCCCTGTCAGAATGGATATGACCAGTTAATCCATGCCGGTGTCTCTTGAGAAGGCCATGCATATTTTACCTCCTTTAATTATCGCAACAACACCATGAGTTAAGCACAGTTATCACCCTGTTTCAAGGTGAGATTCATGAGGCAAGTAACTTCCCAAGGGCACATGCTCCATAAAGGGCAGGGATATGATGGAAACCCAGGCAGGCAGACTATGTGAGCATCTGGGCTGTATTTCCTCTTAAATCACAACGTTAAGACTCCGTTGGGGTCGGAGTGCTTGGGTGACTCAGTCGGTTAAGAATCCAACTTTGGCTCAGGTGATGATCTCACAGTGAGTTCGAGCCCCTCTTCAGGCTCTCTGCTGACAGCACAGAGCCTACTTTGGATCCTCTGTCCCCCCCTCTCTGCTCCTCCCCTGCTTGCACTCTCTCCCTCTTAAAAAAATAAACATTTAGAAAAACAGTCTGTTGGGGTTTTACACTAGGTATGAATGTTGATGTCAGTGTTTTTAGCTGCATATTTAATTGTTAAAATTTACTTTGGTAAATGTTGCTGTTACTTGCTTGCTGCTTCTGCTTTTTTATTTTTCCTTTTCCTCCATTTGGGTGTTCATTCCACCCATGCTTGGATCTCACATAAAAACTTTTTTTAACTGTGTCAAAGTGAATCCTATTTTAGGAGTTCAAACTTTCTCCTGGAGTGCTTTTTCTATGTTTTTTATTGCTTGAAACCTCAAAAGAGGTCATAAGCAAACACTTCCCAGAAATTACTTATACATAAAAGGCCAGCAAGTGCAGTTTAAGGATAGTTTTTGCAAAGATTTGCACTGTGAAATCTTTAACTACATCTGAGCCAGAGAAGTATGCCAAGCCATGAATTTTCTTGAAAATCTTTCTTTGATTCCATTTATTGGGAAACTACAAAAAAAAGTTGGTAAGATTAGTTCAGAGTATTTACAAATTATCTTAAAAACAAGGGAAACATAGTAGTAAGACTTATAATAACACATGAAATGTGAGCCCATGTGTTTATTCAGTATTCAACCAACATTTACTTACATTAAAAAGTAAAAGTTTGAATTTTGGCTCATTGTTCATTATCTGTGAGATCTTGAACAAGCGGATTGATGGCTTAAGTTTCTATAAAATAAGAATACAAATGAAACCACTCTTCAAGGAATACCTGGGTCATTTAATGAGGAAATGCATCACAAGCACCTGAGAGGAAGTTCAGTACACAGTAAGTTATTAAATTCTCATCTCATAGCTTTCCTTTCTAATGTGTCCAGAATCTTACCACCATGTGAGTAAGATCTGCCACAAAGTCCATCTGTACTTGTAGTAGTTATCTACTGCTGTGTAACAAGTAGTCCTCAAACTTGTTACTTTAAACATGACACAGATTTACTACTCCGTTTCTGGGAGTCAGGGACTGTGAGGCACCTGGCTCATGGTTACACTCAGGGTCTCTCCTGTGGCTGCAGAGAGGGGCTGTGTTACAGGTAGACTGGCCATGGGGGGAGGGCACTGGGAAGAACTGCTCCCAAGCTAACTCCCATCGTTTTTGGTGGGATGGTTCAGTTCCTCACCATATGTGCCGGCTAGGGCTGCTCACCACATGGCTTCCCCAAGAATGAGTGATATGAAAGGGAGACAGTGGACTGAGAAAACCAGATGGAGGCCACAGCACTTTGACAGCTACTTTGGAAGTGGTGTGTGTCCATCTGCCATGTTCTGTTGGTCACACAAAGTGGACAGTACGGAGGGTGCTCCGAGAGTGTGCAGATGGCTGCGAGCCGGACCCCTGCAGGCTCTGATGGAGGCTGGCTGACACTATCAGCTCCCCTAATAAGCAGACTTTAAAAGGTTTCCTTTTTGTTCTGAGTGGGAATATTTATTCTTGTTTTCCATCATGCTGACAAATGTCCCTACATCCTTCCCTGCCTCCCAACATTCCTACCTGGTCCTGTTTCCCATAATTCTCATCTGGGAATCACATGTTCCTCCAGATCACACAGTTCCATGACTTTTTTTCTGCTAAACTTCCTTACTCACTCCTTGCCAGGGATTGAAACCCTCCCGACTATTCTAAGTCTATTCCAAATTCTGTCTTCTGCACAAGAATGATCTTCCTCTTACAATGGATGGCGTCTCTTTTTTCAGAATCTGGGTTGACCTCTCTATAAACACCTTGTACAGCAATTTCCTTATGCTAATATTCTGATATTTCTGTTTCTCTAATCTTCATGAATTGATGAGATGAAGTTATGAGACCCACTCATCTTTGAACCCCCTTCGGTGTCAGGCACACTGTGTAGTGGATATAATACAAACCTTAAATGTTTGATCTAGTTGAACTAAATCAGCTAATGCATGCTGGTGTGGAGAGGGTAGTAAAGGAAGCAAGTGACAAGACCTTCAGTGTGAGTTTTCCTACTGTGGTCAATTCCCTTCACTCTTGCCAATGTATGGACAGGTAGCAGGCTCATCAGGTTAATTTTATGGATGTGGATTTGGCTATGAGACTGAATGGGCATCGGCACATTTTATTGTGAATAACTGTGTTGAAATGTCATTCACTGGGATGCACTTAGGCAGAGAAATGTTCGTTGAAGGCAATGATGAGCAGATAATAGAATTAAGCATCTTCTTTTTATTCTCCACAGCCTACTTTCTAAGTATGGCTATTGAGAGGAAAACTTGGTTTATTATAAGAGGTTCCCCATATTTTTGACTGCTCTATTAGAAAGGGCGCCAAGCTCAAGCAAGCTGTAGGGTGGAGTTCAATTTCAGAACTTAGCAGCTGGGTTTTTACACAAACATAAAAACAGAAACAGATACAAGAGTTTGAGAATTGCTGAGTTCTAAAGAGCCAGGAATGTGGTAGGCATGTGGGGTGGGGTGATCAAGGATTGCTTCTTGGTTTCCCAGGTTTTGATTTTAATGCTTTTATCACTGAAAAATCACACACTAGACTAGCTAGCATTATTTTATATGACTTCTTTGTTTTTATACAATTTATAGAGGAAAACAATAGCAATAAATAGTAGATAGTGTTAGGCAAATATCGTATTTCCTTCACATTTATAGTTTAGTTTCCATTTTCAGGCAAATTTTAATAAAGCTATGATTATAAGGAAATATAGCTTAGCTATTTTAAAAGGTAATTTAGTATACATTTCTGAAGTCTATGTTGTCATTGAACTGAAATGGAGAAAATAATTTTCCTACTTAATGAAGGTTCACCTTCTTTGTAAAATGGTTTGTACGCTTGTGTGCTTATAATACAGTCTCTGTACTGTAGCCTCAAAACAAAAATCTGGGAAGTTCTTTCTTCACCCAATGCAGAGACTTGGCACTATTTCTGAGTATCTCTTGGCTATGACTGTTTCCTACCTCTGACTGCTGAGCTGGGCTGAAATGGATGTTCTGGCTGGTCCTCCTCAGTGGCACTTAACTTCAGTGAATTCCCAGGATCTGTCTCTGTCCTTCCTCCAGTAATGAGAATAGTTGTTTTAAGCCAGATATTTTGCATACATTGTCTCTTTTCATTTTGTTTTCATTATATATGCATGGGCAAGAACAATTTCACCCTTACCTAAGATAACAAATTGAGTAGTATATCAGATAATCAAAATTAAAAATATTATCTTATTAACATGATAAATATGAGTGGAGAAATGACAAATAGCACTTCCTTACCTATGTTCAATTTAAATTGGTATCGGAACTTTTGTGTTGAAATTGAATCCTTCTTTGGAAATTTGAGAAATAAAATTAGTAAAGAATACTATTTGGGGATTATCAATGGGCTGGACATCATTAACCTATCACTGTAAACAATAATAATCATAACACATTTTTATTGCCATTTTATAGATGGTGAAACTGGCTTCCAGCAGTCAAACATTCTGCACCCAGACACACAGTTAAGGTAGGACAGACCTAGAATTTAACCCAAAGTTCATGTGGTTTCAAACTTTGCTCTCTTTTCTAACTATAATCTGCTTCCCCCCACTCATTGTAATAATGGATTTCCCTTAACATAATACTTTTACCTTCTAAAATACAATCTTTGCAGCATTACAACTAAACACTATTTAAGCTATAATTTTAGAAATATTGAAATGTACTAATAAAAAAGTCACTCATATATTTGATATCTCATATTTAAATATTTTAGATTAAATATTTAAGATTTTCAGATGAATAGAGTCTTCTGATTAATATAAAATTGTACTTATTTTGTAAATACAAAATAATTTTATATCTTATTTATTATATTTCTTTCTTCTTATGTATTTTACTGTGAGCATTTCCCCCCATGACAACTTTAGTTTTTGTTTTCTTTTTAAGTTTCTTTTTTAAGTTTTTATTTAAATTCCAGGATAGTTAGCATACAGTGTCATATTCATTTAAGGTGTACAATATAGTGATTTCACACCTCCATGCACCCCCCAGGGCTCCTCACAACTAGTGCCCTCCTTCATCCCCATCACCTAGGTAATCCCAAGACATACTTTGATTTCATCTGATACTTAAAATCATTTTTTGAGGCAGTTAGAGGGAACTGGCATTCCTACTTTAAAAATGAAGAACTGAGGTATATTGCTTGCTAAGCAATAACTACAATGTATACAGCTTGCTATCGGCAGAGGCCCACCTGACAGCCACGTCCCTGTGGCACTAACCTTAATTTATTTCCAGTAGGCCATACAGCTTTGATTGAACTCTGTCTCAGATGCACTGAGCTCAACATGGCATCTCTTTTTTTTTTTTTTTTTTTTTTTTTTTACAAATAGTTTATTGTCAAATTAGTTTTTACATAACACTCAGTGCTCATCCCCAAAGTGCCCTCCTTCATGCCCATCCTCCCCTCCCCCCCACATCCATCAGTCCTCAGTTTTTGTCAGCATTCAAGAGTCTCTCATGGTTTGCCTCTCTCCCTTTCCCCCACCATTTCCGCCCTTCTTCTCCCCCTTGGTCCTCCGTCAAGTTCCTCCTAATCCTCCTATACGTGCAAACATATGGTATTTGTCCTTCTCTGCCTGACTTATTTCGCTCAGCATAACACCCTCAAGGTCCATCCATGTTGCTACACATGGCCAGATTTCATTGTTTCTCATTGCCATGTAGTATTCCATGGTATAGATAAACCACATCTTCTTGATCCATTCGTCTGTTGATGGACACTTAGGCTCTTTCCATCAACATGGCATCTCTAAATGTTATTGTTTAGGATGGGTCTCACAAGCTAATATCACAATAGTCTAATGTCATATAGTTTACTTGTGATTTGAGTTCAGTACTTTTTGATTTTAAAATTTTCCTGGTAAAAATACCATTTGAGTAGAACAGTATTTTTATTTCATCAAAGAGATTAGAGAAAAGACAAAAAGATATATGAATATGGCTTGTAAGTTCAAGATTCTAAACATTGGGTTCAAACCAATTTCTTTGCTTTTGACCTGTGGAAAGTTTACATTCTGAGAGATGGCCATAACTAAACAGGAACTTACAGGGCTACTATTCTCTAAGACAGTCTTCCTAACCCACTTTCTGCTTCCCTGAAATTGTGAGATCAAATAAAGTCATACAGCATTTGGCCACATGGTGAACAATGGACCTCCATTTGTAAAGGTAATATTAAAGAATCTATTTTAAAATGCTCAGTCCCATTAAGAGGTGCCTGAGTGGCTCAGTTGATTAAGCATCCAAGTCTTGATTTGGCCTTAGGTTATGGTCTCAAGGTTCATGAGCTAAAGCTTCATGTTGAGCTCTGCACTGACAGTGAGGAGCCTGTTGGCATTCTCTCTCCCTCTCTCTGCCCTTCCCCAGCCCTCTCACTCTCAAAATAAATAAATAAACTACTTGGCAATGAGAAAGAATGAAATCATGCCATTTGCAGCAACATGGATGGAACCGGAAGGTATTGTAATAAGTGAAATAAGTCAGAGACAGATACTATATGTTTCCACTCATATGTGGATCTTGATAAACTTAACAGAAGACATTGAGGGAAGGAAAGGGGAAAAATAGTTTCAAACAGACGGGGAGGCAAACCATAAGAGACTCTTAAATATAGAGAACAAACTAAGGGTTCCTGCAGGGCTTGTCGGTGTGGGAACAGGCTAAATGGGCAAGGGGCATCGAGGGGGACACTTGTTGGGATGAACACTGGGCGTTGTATGTAAGTGATGAATCATGGGAATCTGCTCCTGAAGCCAAGAGGACACGGTATACACTGTATATTAGCTAATGTGACGATAAATTATATTTAAATAAATAAATAAATAAATGCATACATACATACGTGCATACATAAAATGCTCAGTCCCATCGATGCTGAGCATTCTTTGAAAGGTTTTTGAGAGAATCATTAGCGCGCTCTCACATACTGTTTTCCATTAGACGTCCCGTTAGATACCCCCACCTGATATTAGGGGAGTGACTTATAAACATGGTCAGAACCCAAGCCCTGCGTTCTCATGGAGGGCATCCCTGCATGGGTGTTAGCTGTAGCTCCGCATGAGGGCAGCACCTTGCCCAGAGGTGCCTGGGTTAGGAAGGCGGCAGGATCTTGCCTAGCTCCACAGCATTCTGGTTACACTCAGGGGCATATCCGGGAGCATTTGACGGCATCATCAGAATGAGTGAAAGGTAAAGCACCAATGTTGGGTCTGGTGACCCGTGGAAGAGCAGAAGCAAGTCTCAGCAGCAAACTGCACATCGGCGTTGCTCAAGGAAGAGAATCCGATCGACTGTGGCTACATTTACCATGGAAATGCTGATAGAATTATGCCAGTGGGACATAGTCTTCTCTTTTCCCCATAAGAAAAATAATGTGGACAAATTATTATTAAAAAAATATACTCTGGAAGAATACCTATATGGTAAGGTAAAAAGTGAAACTATATTATGGAATAGTATCTAAGCGATAGGAGATAAAAATGCGGAGCAGCTTCCTGTCCTAATATTTGTCTAGATTTTCACTCCAGGAAAATCTAAATCTGCAGACAGTGGCTTGCATTATAAATTTCTAGAAGGAATTTTCAACTCCATGTAAATGATAAGTTTTTTGCTACAAATGAACAATCAGGATCCTAGGGGTGCCTGGGTGGTTCAGTTAGTTGAGCATCTAACTCCAGCTCAGGTCATGATCTCATGGTTTCTGAGTTTGAGCCCCGCATCAAGCTCTGTGCTGACAGCCCGGAGTCTGGAGCCTGCTTCAGATCCTGTGTCTCTCTCTCTGCCAATCCCCCACTCGTGTTCTGTCTCTCTCTCAAGAATTAAATAAACACTAAAAAAATTGTTAATAAAAAATACCACTCAGGATTCTAGAATTTAATAAAGGTCACATTTTTACCATTAAGATATTCAGGCAAATTTAAATTATATTTGCTGAAAACTGACATTTTTAAATGAATTGTTACTAAGTGTTCAATATTTCCTTAGAGCTAAAAAATAAAGCATCTAACAGTAAATTTTCTGAGCTAAAAAGTGTTTACAAACACTTCTGAACATGTTTAGAAGAACATAAATGTTCCTATCAGGTGACAGACAGTCCACACCACATGGATTTTTGCTGCTGTGTATTTTTAGCATAGTCGATGACCTCTCAAACACTTATATACTACGGAATTGAGTACAGGCACTTGTACTGCGTCTCCACCAGACATTTCCTTGTCATTAAAATAGTGCAGCACAGTTAGTTCTTTGGCAGAACAGTAAGTACATAGTCAGTCTTTGTACAGCCCGTCTTGTCTCAATTCCACATCGCCTGAGTGCTTTTCCGGAACAGGTCCATAGGCACTCTTCATATGAGCTGTTTCTTATTTTATTTCAGGCTGATGTATTTCTTTCTGATAGTATTTCTTTCAACACTGATTCTTCAATGTTACAGAATTTGAAATTAAATTTAAATCTTGACATTTAATGTAATCTGCTCCTATTAATTTACCTTAGGTTCACACCCGGAAGTCTATTGTTTCTTGTGCTTCTGAAAGTAATGCATATATTTTGAACATTTTTTTAAGCTGTGGGACAGGAAACTTTCAAAGCAACAAGTGTAGAAAGGTGATTTTTGTGCTTTTTGGAAAGGATATATCACCTTTGAACAGGTGAAGCAGAAAAGACTTGTTTATCTGTAAATAGGGGACCATTATAAACAGTATAATGTATAAATAGGGACCACGTACCCATATTTTTTGTTTCCATCTGTTATGCCAACGTGGTTATTAAAAATATTCCCCTTCACACCTAAATATGTTTGGTTTGGAGGACACATTGCCTAGTGATCCGAAAATACATCAGTCTGGGAACAAGCGAGAATCACTATCGCCTATGGAGTGACTGTAAAGGACAAAGTTGTTTTAAAACCAAATACTTAAACATCAATTTATATATGAATTAACTCATATATTAATTAAATTGTGGATTTAATAAATATCTTATTAAGTCTTTGTAAGGCAAGCGCTCTGCCAGGCATTTGCTAGTTACTAGTAATATACTGACAGAGACGAGGAGGCCATGACAATAGGGTTTTACATCTCACTCAATACCTAGAGAAAGACAGAGAAGGCATTTGGATGCCAGAAATAAGACAAAAGTAAATCATTACAAGGGAACCAGGTCACAAGCTCCAAAATGCAAATACAAATAGCTACAAAGGTGGGCTGGTATCTGCATCTGTTTGAAAGAAATCCCTGGAAACATCCGGGTGTCTGGAGATCCTGAACCCCTGAGAACCCCAGAAATCCAGTCAGCTGTCTCTGGGTCTGCAGCCAGTTTGAAAAAGTCAACCAGAACACTGCCTCCTGCAACAGTGAGCGACCAGGAGGGAACCCAGCCCACCCAGGCTCCAGTCCAGTCTGGGGTCTGAGGTTTGAGGCTCTGGGTACAAATATTGGTGGTTAGATTGCAGGGAAGGGAAGGAGATGATGGAAACAGAAGCTCAAGCAAGCAGAGGATTGACCAGTCAGGGAGCCTCCCAAGCAAGAGACTCTGCCTTTTTACATGACAAGGAAACAACAGAAGAGGGGGCTCCGTTAGGAAAGTTACTGCAAATTGTAACTTCTTCTAAATGTTCAGAAAAATTAATTGCAAGTAAAAATGCCAACATGAGAATCAAATACAATATTAGATTAGTACAAATAATAAATACAGATGATCGAAGCATACTAAAGAGACATACCAGGGCAGACATCCCAACAGCAATTCTTATTTCAAAACAAATCAGATAATCGAAAATACTAGAAAACATGGGCATATCACTTAATGTCTTCATTAATAGGAGACAAGATGGACCAAAACTAAAATGAAATCGAGATAAAGATTTAAAAAACATATTTGAGACAAATTGATAAAAATTAAAGGTTGGAAAAATATATCCAACATACAGATAATAGGAGTCCCTGAAGAAGAAAACAATATAAAATAGAACAAACTAGAAGGAAACAAGATATTATAAGTCTTTTCTTATAAAATGAAGGTATGTATAGAATAAGCACATTACCTACTTGACAATAATAACATGGAAAATCAGCACTAACTTACACAAATTGCTGGAATGTAAAAAATGTTTTTTAGATCACTAGCTAACATAGCTCTTGCTTATAGGAGAAAAACCAAATTATCAGTCTTTTTTAGTAGTGATGTTTTAGGTCAGAGGAAAATGGAGTAAATCTCTAAAGCAGCCCAGGGAAGGAAATGTGATAAAGCCCCCCTGAGGTGATGTAACAATCCGAGGAATCCGAGGAAAGCACAAACACAGGCACACGTGTGTACCTGCAGAAATGGACACACAAAAATGCACACACACACATATGTACACATATCACACTCTGTCAAAACGGTTAACAGGATGCTTTGATGATTGAAACGAAACTTTTTTCTTTTTCAAAAAGAAATCCAAACATCAATCTTATTCCTTCTGTGAATCTGTGTCAGTCTGCAGTAAAGAATTTATGCCTTAAAAAACCCACAATGTAATCTTCAAAAAAGGATAATGACTAAAATGTATTGGAACCCCTCATAATAATATATTTAAAAACAATTTGAAATATTAAGAAACATTTTTCTTGAAAACTGGTGAATGAAGGGAAAGAATCAAGCATTTATCTTCCGTTTCATACAAGAACTCATGGCCATTGAGTAATCAAACAGTAGATTGGTAGGATCTCCTCCTTATGTCTGCTAATCAGTGAGAGAGAGTTAGGATGCCACTGTGTGGCCACCTCAAATGAAACAATGAATCCAGGCATCACTCTTCAGCAGCTGACATCACAAAATGGGACAACCAGGCATTACAGGCCTCCTGATAAAAAAACACAATAATTTGGCAAACGGGATCAAAGAGGAGTCTGACCAAACCTGTGTGTCCAGCTCTCAGTTTGTAGAGAATGCAGAGGTTGTTTCTCTGTAAAATCCTGCAAGGCAAGTGCTCTGGATTCCTAGACAGATAAAACTGGAGGAGGAGAAATGGTTGAACAGGGAATGTATAACATAAGAGAGACTGAAAAGACATAAAAACAAACTTTGAGGACAACACAAGGTAGCAGTGGCCATAAAAGTCAGGTAATCGTTATTTGGGGAGGAGAGAGGGTTGGTCCTGGGAGGGGCCTCAGTGGCGGCTGCACAGGGTGGTGGTGCGAGAGTGCTCACAGTGTGATGCTCACGTGCCTATAATTGTGCGATTTTCTGGCTCTCTGTGTTGCGTTGTAATAAAGGTTTTAAAAATAAAGATGGGCCTTCCATCCCACCCCACTGTGTTACAAATACTTACGTACATGTCTCTTCAGTGTTTCTCAGTGTCTGGTTGATGCTTTATAACAGACAAGTAGAACCCACAACATAGTACCAATAATAACAATCATCACTTCCATCTTCTGATTATCATATGTACCTGGCTCACCTGCTCCCAGCCCCCTAAACCTCGCACCCAACCACCCAGCCACGCCTGGCACCTTTCTTTAGGCTAAAAGTCTTGTAACTGCAAATCTTACTTCTTTCATCAGTTATCTGCCACCTGAGAAGCCCCAGCTGCACCCTCTGGTTCCTAAAGGTACAGTGACTATAGTTTTTTGTTCTGAGTCAGCTGCCACCCCAGCCCACCCTTGCTGGGAGTCTCCAGGGCAAGAGACAAAGCCACAAGTACAAACTGTGAGATTCCCCTCCTTCAGCACCTCCCCCCGCCGCCGCCATGTGCTGTCTGCTGAAGTCTCTCCCCTTCAAATTGTTGCTTCCTGAACATTTGCCCAGATGACGTTGGTACCCAAACAACGATTATTTTACTTGGGGCTAGTTTTAGAAAAAGCCAAAAGACTTTGGGGAGGTTAGGTGACTAATTTCTGATTTTAGTCATGTGTTTTTTGCTGTCATAGTAATTCCAGGTGACACTAAACTCGTGTTAAGAGATCAGTTCTGAAGAATAAATAATATCCCGACTTTGCCAAGAACATTTCTGTGGGGAAAGTAGATGTTAATAATTTTGAGGAATGGATGATGATATATGTGCAGAATCACCCAGAGTGTTTGCTTGCTCAGTCACCTCAAACAGACCAATCAATAATTACTCTGATTCACTGGGGAAATAACGCTACTGAAAATAATTAAATGCATTTGGAACCAGAAGATACATTTGCATTATCACTTTCTATAGAGCAAGTAAGAAGATTTAAAACATTATGAGCCATGCTGTCTTAGAGCACAGAATGTACATATTATATATGATGAGAAGCTGCTTTTGTGCTAATTGTTTCACTTAGCATTTGTCAAATCAATCACATTTTTTATACAATAAAGTACTCTTCTTTTTTTTTTTTTTTTCCTTTATCTGCTTTGGTCAAAAAAATATAGAACAGAGTGATATTTTTTGAATTCGAACTAAAGGATGTCATAATAGTATTTTAAAACATTCTTCTTTTTTTTGTTGTTTATTTATTTTTGAGAGAGACAGAGCATGGGCAGGGGAGGGGGAGAGAGAGTGAGACACAGAATCTGAAGCAGGCTCCAGGCTCTGAGCTGTCAGCACAGAGCCCGATGTGGGGCTTGAACTCACAAATGGTAAGATCATGACCTGAGCCAAAGTCAGACACTCAGCCAACTGAGCCACCCAGGCACCCCATATTATTCTATTTTTTAATGTTTATTTTTTTTTTTTGAGAGACAGAGAGAGAGAGAGAGAGAGAGCAAGTGGAAGAGGGGAGAGAGAGAGAGGCAGACACAGAATCCCAAGCAGGCTCCAGGCTCTGACCTATCAGCACAGAGCCAGACACGGGTCTCAAACACATGAACAGTGAGATCATGACCTGAGCTGAAGTCAGACAGTTAATAGATTAAGCCACCCAAGTGCCCAAAAAATATACTTTCTATGATTTCCAATAAATTTTGTTTTTTTCTCTACATTTACCTGTCACTAATCCCCCATATAAAAGGCCACTCATATCATGAAAGGCTTAAAAACAAATTATTTGGTTAGAGTCAGATGTATCAGATACCCAAAGGATAATATATGTAATATAAAAAAAAAAGCATAAAGTAAATAAAATTGTTAGAATTTAGCTTTCAGCAAAGTTTCACAAGATTTTATAATTGTATCACATCTTTTTTTTCTGAGATCACAGAGAGCTATTATTTTCAGCTTCTTTTTAGTTAAATTTGAGATTTTATCTGGGTTTTGCAAAAGATATGGACAGAAATTTCTTATCTCCTCTCAAACTAAGCCCTTTAAAACATCTCACATGATTCTTAGGTTATTTCTTTAAAATTTTCACCAAAATTTGGAGACATGTGTCCCCAAAGATGGAGCAACTGTAAGATTAAGACCCTTTTAGCCTGGGTCTGCAATGATTGTAGAGAGCAATTTCCCACTCCTCGAACCACGAGCTAAACATCTATCATGAACAATACACATAAACCTTGTCGTGTGAGGCCACAAAGGCTTGGGGTAATTTGTCTTTACCGTGTGCCGAGAATGTCCTGACCAGCACAGAACAGATGTCCTGGCAACACACCGCATCCTGGGCTGTGTCCTCCAAAGAGAATTTCACCACCTCCGTTGATTCTAATTATTACATCATGTCTTTTTCTTTTGAAATCTTGTCTTTAAAGATTACAGCTGAGGTCTGTTACTTAGCACGTGCTAACCTAGTAGATTGGATTTGCTCATCTTAGTCCATTTTCATGAATCTGCATTTCTAGAATAGACAGAATATCAAAAATGGCCATATTCTCAATTGCATATGTGAGACCATGAGATCATGACCTGAACCGAAGTTGGACACTTAACCAGCTGAGCCATCCAGGTGTGGCAGAATCTCGAGGTGCCTTGGTCTTCAAGGCTGAAGTGCTGTAAAGTCATGTTTAGTCTTATGTCTGGCATCGGGACTGTATGAACCCAAAGACTGGACTCCAACCCCAGATCCTACCACACACGGCCGCTCCGTGTGGATTGGCATTCTTGGAGTTTGATGGCCTGGGTGAGACATACTTCTCACACCACAGTTCAGAGTCTCAAAGACGAGTATTCTAGCAAACAAGGTAAACGTTGTATCAAGAATTTGGTTTTTAGTTGAAGTATAGTCAACATACAATATTATGTTAGTTACAGGCATACAACATAGTCATTCAGTGATTCTGTGCGTTAGGGAATGCTCACCCCTGTAACTGTAGCTACAGTCTGTCAGCATACAAAGTCCTTAAAACATTATTATTATTATTACTATTATTGCTATTTAGAGAAAGAAAGAGCATAAGCACAAGCAAAGGAAAGGCAGAGGGAGAGAAACAGAGAATCCCAAGCAGGTAGGGCTCAATCCCACGACCGTGGGATCTTGACGTGAGTGGAAATCAAGAGTCAGACACGTGGGGCACCTGGGTGACTCCATTGGCTGAACATCAGACTCTCTGTTTCATCCCTGGTCATGAACTCATGGTTGCAAGATCAGGCTCCACACCGGGTTTGAAACCTACTTAAGAGTCTCTCTCTGCCCCTCCCCCGCTCATGTGCCCCCCACCCCAGTCAAAACCCCCCCCCTCAAAAATAAATAAACATTAAAAAAAGGCTACTCTTTGTCCCTGGGAAGGCCCATGCTTTACTTTTCATCTCCATGACTTATTTATTTTATAACTGAAGGTGCTGTGCTTTTTAGTCCCCTTTACCTACTTCACCCAGGACCCCAACCCCCTCCTCACCTACTTCACTTGGCCCCCCAGCCCCCTCCCCGCCTCTGTATCTGTGATCTGTTTCTGTTTTTTGTGTATTTGTTTTCTGTTTTCAACTCCAAATACAAGTGAAATCAAATGGTATTTGTCTTCTTCAAAACCTACCAAGTTTAATGACCTGGCTAAGCATTGTCACTTCTGCACATTCTATGAGTCAGAAGCGAATCACAGCCCACTCAGCCTCAAGGAGAAGGGTTTTTGACCCCCATCTCTGAAAGGGAGGCTATCAAGAAACTTGTGATTATTTCTTGCAAAACTGTCATAGTTGGGAGTGCCATGAGCTTCTTGAATCAGACGAATTACCTGCAGTACATGTAAAATGTTTTATGTATATGTGTTTTCATTTCTGAGCGGGTCTGAAATATTCATCCTAGAAGTCTACAGCAGAATAACAAAATCAAATTTTGTGGCTGCCTCTGCGGTTATAACATTAGTAAATTGAGAAATATTGCTCACTCCCATTTAGTGCATAAAATATCTAAAGTAGTTCCCTAAAAAGACCTGCAATAGGATAGAGGTTTAAATGGCTACAAATTAAAATACAAATAAATGCTAAGGAAAATTCCTTGGAGAATGTAATCATCAGAACCTAGCCAAAGATGTTAGTATGTAAGCTGTGTATAAAATGCCTGGATAATCTTAGTTTGTCTACTTTGTGTCTGGTGCTTGAATGATATTAACAGCTCAAAGAATTTTTCTTCAGAAGTCCAGAGCCCATTCTTAACAAAAATGTTTTCACTAGACTAAGATACTGATGCCTTTCACATTTCACCAGATGTCTAACCTTTTTGAAGGCTTAGTGGTAGCTCTCTTTTTATGTGGTTCTTTTTAAAGCCACAACCATACTGATAGATATCATATATTTTTAACCCATGGTTGATTTCCTTTTTAAAAATCTCTCCAGACGAAGACACAGAGCACCACTGATAATAGATCCCTGCAGAGCTCCCTGCGGCAATCCTGTTCCTAATCTACAGCAATTCTTATTTCCTTGTGATAGGGAGAGGGGAGTGATCGTTCAGACAGACACAGGACTTCATGTGGTTAACAAAACTGACTGAGTCCACGAAGCCATTCACCGGCTGCTCGCCTCTCAAAGACTGGCCAGCTCCTCTTTTCAAGTGAACTACCCGACCTCATTTTGCAATGCAGGGAGGTGCCCACATTTGGGCTTGATTATCAAAATCAGAAAACAAGCTAATAAGGCAGTGATGGCAGTAACCGTGTGTGCCCATGTCACATGTGCCACCTTGAATACACGGACATGTTTGGCTCCAGTTTTCAGGACTGGGGAGGCCCCTGAAGAGCACTGACTCTGACCTTGCAGAGGCAGGTAGGATTGCACAGGTACACACGACACGGGGCAGGATGCGCCAGGCAGAGAGGCGGCTGGACGAGGGTCCCCGGAACAGACAGAACAAACAGTGCCTGCAGGGAAGGGGTCATAGATACACGGAGAGATTGGGATCCTGTCCTTTAAGTCCTCGAATGTGGGGCCAAGAGCCGCGCTGGCTTCACACCTACACTCCTGCCACGGTCCATCGATAACATCAGCCTGGAAGAGAGTTTGTGCTGGAAGGAAGGGTGAAGGCAGGTCAGGACAGGGTTTGACACTAAAGGTGAGAGAGCAGATTCCTTGCAGGGGATCGTGCCCGGAGGCTCCCGCTCCAAATCACCCAAACATGAGAGTGGATTAGAATTATCTGAGAAAATAGGTACAAATAGTGATCTTCCTTTCCACTCAACAAGGGGAAAACCCCCACACAGCTAGCCCTGTGGTAATGTCTTTAGAAACGTGGTGCCTTTATTACACACATATGAATGTGTTGCATGTCTGTTTAGCTACTCAAATTGCCGAAGGGAAGGTTTAGAACTCATCTTTCCAAATAATCATCTAATCAGCAGCTTAAGGAGACGGGCAGCTGGAGTGCAGTGAATTCTCACAAAATCAGAAGGGAAAAGGCAATAAAATATTAATGTAAAATAAAGTAATAAAATAGGAAACAGAAAAGAGTACTGATGAAGACTGAACAAGCCTTAAAACCCTGTAGGTTAGGAAGCGAAGCATGGATTTTTACGGAAATACGGGGGAAAGATGCGCTTTGGGGAGGCCCGTGGGATTTGAGGTCAGCTTGCGCTAAGACATGTGGCCTTGGGATTACAACCGAAGCTAATTTGACCTATGTGGGGCTAACTGCTGTCAGAGAGCTGTTTGAAGACCTTGGCCTCCAATTCATCATCACACTGTAAATACAACGCGCATTTCCACAAGGTAGAGTTTTTCTGAGGATGGAGATTAAATCAAACTGTGCATAACTTAAGTGCAGCCTACTCTGACATTTTAAGGCTAAATGAGTGGAAAGAAGAAAATGTTGATGGAGATCTAATGAGCTAGATCTCCACAAAAGAGTCATTACATAGAAATTAAATTCGTCTGCTGAGTACCACCTCCAGTGAGCGAGACTGAATTAGAATTAGAAAGAGAAGCAAAAATAGAATTGGGTCTTCTCAAAAGCTCCATCAGGCTACAAGGGGACTGCACCAGAAAAATGATTCTAGACCTGGAAACTACCAATAAATAATAATAATGTGAATTTCTAGTGAGATGTGAAATATACAGTTGAACATTTCAACCTACTTGAATTCACGTAGTCCACAGAACCTTATCTATTGTTAATTATCCTCAATTTATAGAAATCCTGGGGCACATATTGGTTAGGAAACGTGCCTAAGGTCTCACATCTCGTACGTGTTTGTGGTAAAATTCAAATCTACACAGCATACTCCTAACTGCTGTATCATCATAATTTATTAAAAGGTCACAAATTGGGGATAAATGACCCCTCAGTGGATCATCTTGGGGAGTGCACTCAAGTGTTTGAATCTAACAATTTTTAAAAATCATTCAAAAGTGCATATTTTTAAAAGTACCAAAGCAATACAGAGAACAAGAGATGCTGGCTTGATGGGAGAGAACTGAGAGCCATCAGACACCTGCAGTCCCTCAGTTCTGCCTGGAATGGAAGCCGACTCCACATGTGAGCCCTCCCCTGCCCCATCTGCTGCGTCAGACCCGCGTTCCCAGAACTGTCATCCTTCTCCAAACCTGATGCTCAGAGACATCATGTCACTTGCTCACTGGTCATACCACCAGTTAATGATGGACCCTGTCAGCCTGCTTCCAAAGGTGACATTCTGTCCTATGCACACGTCTCTCTTGTTAACCAGTTCTAGATGTTACTAGTAAATGGTGACCCATGAAATATGCAAAGTTCAATACACTCACAGAAAATCTGTAACTCCCGGAAGGTGAATATTTTTATCATTTTAGTTAGTCATATCAAATTTTGCCTCAGTACTTCAGAGGGGGGAAAAAAACAGATTTTGCTTCTGTTAACCTAGCTGTGCACAGTGGACAAGATAACATACATCCCCATGCTAGGTAACATGTTATGTATTGTGTTAACTTTTAGCTATTATGTTATACTTTTTAATTCTTAGATAGCAACATGCTAGATTCAACAATTATCAAACACTTTGGCCAACCAAGGGTTTTATTACAAATATATGAGACTTGTTATTTTTTATATTTGAGAGAGAGAGAGCACGTGAGCATGGGAAGGGCAGAGGGAGAAAGAGAATCCCAAGCAGGCTCCACACTGTCAGAACACAGGGCTCGGACACAGGGCTTGACCTCATGAGCCATGAGATCATGACCTGAGCCAAGATCAAGAACTGGATGCTTAACCCACTGAGCCACTCAGGAGCCCCAACAAATATATGGGACTTCTTTTAATACATGTTTTCATTTACAGTTACTGAAGAGAAGACAATTGGAGGATTTTTTTTTTCTGAATGTATAAAGATAACTAATGATGTTTCACTTAGTTAGGTAAATAGGTATAGGGATTTATATTAGGCAACTAAAGATAGAAGCTATAGAACAATCTAGAGAATTTAGAATAACAAGTTTATAAAATTTTTTAGGTATCTGTACAGATGTATCTTTGTTCTTCTTAGAAAGAGCCTCATGTGCATATATAAACAATTCAATACTTAAATGCAGCTTGCCTCTTCTTCTCAGCTTTTCCTCAACACAAGTGTCTGGGAAAAATCAATTTTTATATTTCAAATTCAGAAAGAGTTCATTTTTATACATGCCCCAGAGCTCTTTGAATCTAATCCAAATTCTGCCTCCTGGTTTGGAAGGATTAGAGAACAGTCTTTGCCCAAACCACAGACTCTTTTGCAACTGAAAACTTCACATTTCACAAGGTCAGAGAGTTTTCTAAGAAAACTAATCAGTTACTTGGAAAAAGTGGGATCATAAACTATCCAGTCATACCAAATCGAGGAAGAAAGGCAGCACCAAATGGCCTCTCTGTGTGGTGACGGGAAAGGCGGGCTCTTTTGCTGTAGCACTCTGAGCCTCGAACACCACATAGATATGCTATGTTCGTCTTTATCACATTTCCTGTTTGTTCATTATGAAGAATATCTGATAGTTGTATATAATCATATGTAGCTATAACTTTGTAATTACACATAATATAATCTGTAACGTGTTCTATCATATATTATTATATAGCATACATAATTACATATATCATTTTATATAACTATAGATATAAAAATGAAAATTATATATATAGTTTTATATAACTATAAAGATAAAAATGAATAATGCCACCATCCTCTGCATTATTCTCTCTTGTGTATAAATAACTTTCCTTAATTCTCAATTACTTTTAAATACACATATAACTTCCTGTTAGGCTTTTAAAAAACATATTAGTAATTCTAATTTTTATCATATGTCTAAGTCCTCTTGAAAAATATGATATTTAATGCCACAATAATATTCTAGAAACTATTTCCTCATTTCTTTACTGTTAGACAATTTTTGCATCCAAGAATTTTACTTTAAGGATTGCTATAACAAATAATCATGTATGTATATATTTGTGTGAAATTCTGATTATTCTTGAACACTGAGTTTTAGAATAGTGCTGCATTTTTCATTCTATATGTCACCTATAAGAATATTTGACCATATTTATATATTTTTAAATACTCTTATTTATATTTCAATAATAAGTAATCTTAGGTTGATTCAATTCAAACTGGATATACATTTTTAATAAAATTTAAAAAAGTATTTCTTTCACATTATGAGACCGTGGAAGTTTATAATGAAAACTGATATTCCCACCCCAAGTTTAATAATTTTAATTATTTGTTTTTAACTAATCATTAGAGAGATATAACAGTTGCTTTTAAAACCCTAAATAATGTAATTATTCAGTTAATTGTTTTGATCTGTGAAGGATAGTCTTCCGTCTTATAATCAGCTCAGCTGCAAGATGGTGACTCCGCTTCCTTACATCTCCTGGCCTGACTTCCACCTGCTCACTCTATTTTCAGTAGTACATTGTTAGTTTTTTCTTCTTTGAGTGATTATAGATCTAAGTAGTGCATTTAGATATCTGTTTCTTATTCCATCCATTTTAGCTGATGTCTTGAAATATCTTTTTATAAGAAGAGGAGACGTGCCTCCTAAAATTGCCTTCCACGGTTTTACCCTTTTAATTTCCTGGTTTCTATCACTTGTATTTTTAATGGCACAAGTGATATTTTTTATGCTTTCTACAGATTGTTGCTAAAAATTAAAAATTAAATTAATAGCATTTATGTTATTGTGAGTATATAAACAGATGGATACATAAGAAAAAAATGTAACAGATCTGCAAGAACTATTCAATATCTGACACACAGATGTTCCAGATAAAGATGAGAGATGTCAAGACCGGCTGGGTCACTCAGTGTCTGGCACAATAATCTGGAAATTTCAAAATAGCACGGTATAAAGGAAGAAAATCTGAAAAGGTCCCAGGAAGTTACCATAAGAATGAAGTTCCATCATATTTACATATTCTGCCCACACTCAAGAGCAAGGGAATGGATGAGCCCCTGAGTCATTGGAGGGGATTTTAGAATTCCATTTACCACCGATGTATTTTACTTGAAAAACTCAAATTGACTTTAAATATTCTATGCATATATACACACAAGCCATTTTCACAATAATCCAATAACTATGAAGAAGTATTTTTTTTACTATACACTCTCCTACACATGAATGTACATCCTATTAAGATGTCTTAAATGGGGTTATATAACTGCTTATTAAGCAAATTTTGAAATAGTGCATTCACCCATTGCTCCAGTGTTCCCAGATAGAGATAGCCTATAATTCAAATTACATTTTAAACAATTTATGTACTTTGGTTTTTTAGGTTGTTTAAGACTATTGATAATCATGAAAAGTTTGCCTCAAGCTAATTCAAACTTCCTGCTGCTCACATTCCAGGACACAGGACACACACACCTTTCACAAAAACCACATGATCCACATAGAAATTTACAGTTGTCTGTGAGGTGGAGTTAGAGCCACATTACGTTGATTTTATATATTAAAGTCAGAAGACACATCTGTAATGATTGTTTAATTATTAATAAGACACCATTAGTTTTGCCACCTGTGTGCACATTTTCCTCAGATGATTGTTTGGTAATTTGATTCATCTTGTACTATCAGCAAGATGGCCATGGAGAAATTAATTCCATAAAACATCTTTCCCTTCCCCTAATCATCTTCATAGTTACAGATACATTATACACTCTTCAGTTCTTTCTACTTAATAGTTCTCGACTGAATCATAACTAAAGGAGAAATTGTTTCTTTACTATAAATGATGTTACAAGGTCCCTTGGTGATATATTTATATAAAGCAAAAGGATTTCATCAGAGAGCATATTTAACTAAATGGCAACTTTTCTATGTATCCACTTTGTTCAATATCTAATTATTATTTGCTGAATTGTTTATTGCTTTTTTCATAATGATTAGTGTCAAGGAATTTAATGCTGGCAGGGACTTCCACATCATTTGATATGAGCTTGTCCCCAGGGGGAAAGTTACTTGCGGAGCGTTTCTGACCAAACACCATTCTATTTCACCTCCTTTCATTAATGATGGATAAAACATAATGCTCAGTGCAGCCATTTCTGCCACTGACCTCCTTCAATTATTCAAAGCTTACTTCCCAGTTTAGTAGAAATCTTGTGCATGGTGTCTGGTCCAAACTTCTGGAGGAAGACAAGTGCATTTATGCTTACATCTGATCCTACGTGTTCAAAATCAGTTTTCACCCCAAAGGTTCATTTTCTCAGGGCTTCTTCCTCTTGGTTCTTTGGAGCACTCGGTTACCTATTCTGCACCCTGGCAGTGGGCCCCAGCTTGCTTCTCCCAGCAAGGCAGAGAAAACAATCAAATTTATAGGTTCACAAATTGGTAGCATCAAAGCCAACTCATAAAAGCCATCAGGAGAATGAGTGCTATTTCTAAGCGAGGCATAGTTTTATGTGGTGATTCCAATCAGTCAAATGTAGATTCAAGAGCACTTGATTCACTGACACTGTTCTTAAATGAAAAACACCCTCAGGAACTTAAGAAATTACCCACATGACAGTTCCTGCATAGTCCCTTTTGTAAACATGCCAGAGCTTTCCCCTTTGACCCCACGCTTCTCCCATTCACAGGGGCTCCTGGGCACCTGTAGCCCCTTCCCTGAGCTGTGGTGAGTCCGGTGTATTGGATCCTGCATCTGTTGGTAACAGGCAGCCTTGTTCTCTGTATTCCCATAGATACCTTTTCTCAGTACATTTTGGACTGTGACAAATCTACTTAATGCATGTCATAATATTTTATATCAACTAATTAAACATACTGCATTAATATATACCCATTTTCCTTACAGTATCTTTCACCAAATACAATCTACACATTTAAAAGGTAACCAAATGACTTCCCTGTTTTGTTACAATAAATTACATCTAAACCAGTATTAACCACCTAGATCCCTCACTGTTAGTTTTGGATTCAAATCCTGGTTACATCACCATCAGCAGGATGGTCATGGAAAATTAATTCCATAAAATGTTGATTAAGAATATACACCACTTAGGGGCACCTGGGTGGCTCTGTCGGTTAAGCCTCTGACTTCGGCTCAGGTCATGATCTCACAGTTCATGGGTTCAAGCCCCACGTTGGGCTCTGTGCTGACAGCTAGCTCAGAGACTGGAGCCTGTTTCAGATTCTGTATCTTCCTCTCTCTCTGACCCTCCTCTGCTCACGCTGTCTCTCTCTCTCTCAGAAATAAGTAAAACATTAAAAATTAAAAAAAAAAAAAGAATATACATCACTTAGTTTAATATGAAGACTAAAGACGGGTGCCTGGGTGGCTCAGTTGCTTATGCGTGTGACTCCGGCTCAGGTCATGATCTCCTGGTTTGTAAGTTCAAGCCCCACATCAGGCTCTGTGCTGATAGCTGGGAGCCTGGAGCCTGCTTGATCGGAAGAGCGTCGTGTGTGTGTGTGTGTGTGTGTGTGTGTGTGCGCGCGCGCGCGCACACACACACACACACACCCCTCCCCCACTCATGCTCTGTCTCTCTCTCTCTCTCCCTCTCTCTCTCACTTTCTCTCTCAAAAATAAGTAAACATTAAAAGACTGTTTTTAAAAACTTGAAGACTAAAGATAACAGGTATAAAATCACCTAAAAACAGCACCTTAATTGAGGCAAGTGCTTTGCATGTTCTTGTTTGTCAACCAAATACCCTCTTCCTCCTCTTTCTGTCCCTACTTGTCCAGCCAAATTTTCAGTATCCAATTTTAAGTTATTTTAGTCTTAAACATGAATGTTGTTTGATTTTTGTCTGTTCAAATTCATTTTGTGGTTGACCATCTATTTTAGACCAGTGATGTCATTTTGAACTCTAATTATATTTAACAAATTTATCTTTTCCAGTTGTGAGTCACTCACAGATTTGATAGGCATGCCTTTTTGTTTTCACCCATGTTAGTCATGTGGGTGATGCCTATACTAATGCTATGGACAGAGAGTACTTCTCACATTCAGCTCAAGCCTTTCTGGAGGCATTTACTGTGACAGTAAATGCCTATCCCATTTGGTCCCTGAGTGCCATGATATTACCATGTTTTACTATTATTCTTTATTCTGCATTATACTTGTTGATTTAATTGACTGTTTCCTCTAAACAGAGGCTATGTCCCCTGAGTTCCAGAAGTACAACCTGGTCACAATCCTGTTCCTTTCTGTCCAGGTAGCATGGAGTAGGCTATGGATATGGCTGTTTCCTATACCTCCTTCCCTCTTTCGAAACTGATGGTGACCCACTTACCAACTCTTTCTCCAATCAGAAAGTCATTTGACATCAAAATTGTTGAAAGTTCAAACACTTTGTTGTCTATTTTGCTCTGTGATCAGCATATGAAAGTACAAAGAGATATTATTTTCCCTTTTTTTCATTACCGGACTTTCAGGAATGATTCCACAACTAATAATACTGATGACCCTTGCTCCTTGGTTGTCTTATTTTTTTAAGTCACTTTGGTTACAATCTCTATTTGACTACCTAGTACAGCATTCAAAATAAAGACAGAATTCATGGTGTAGAAATGATCTAATATAAAAACAAAAATAAAGTTTAGAAAGTTTTACTGTGATTTTAGAACAGGTTGAAGAGAAGTGTTGAGAAGGGACTGAGGAAGGAGAGGGAGGAGTATGAACCCATTCACGTTGCCAGATTGGGCAATGTCATCAGGGAGATAAATTGATAATGATCAGCACGGAAAACAAAATCAAAGGAGTCCAGGAAAATCTTAAGACGTCCCAAAATGTTTAACAGGAAATAATAAATATACAAACATGAAGAGACTGAAAGTCATGAACATAGACTGGAGAAAAGAGAATCAATCTCCAGATGGTCCATCTGATGTGATAAGGAGACAAAAGCTTTATTCAAAGATGCAAGATATACAATGAACCGACTGGAAGACAATCATTTGAAATCAAGAAGTTCACTCCAAAATTCATTCCACATGGCTTTGCAAATAAATGTCAGAAAACTTTAAAATCAAAAAGAAAATAAACAACCATTTTCAGCTTTCTATAAAAGCAAAATAAGAATTTTAAAAAGTGGTAGTCAAAACCAGATATAATACTATATGAAACAGTATTAATATGATGATTGCCATGCAATCAATTAATTGTAACTAATTGGTGAGCTCTATGTAGTCTTTAATCCTCTCATTAATGTCAGTTAAGAATCCTGACGCCCTTTCTTACTTTGAGAACTCTTCAATGGCTGGCTTTAAATATGAATTTTTTTTTTGTTTATTTCTTCTTTCAGTTCATAAGACGGCAGATAAGCCTTATGATATCATCAACATTTTGCTCAAAAATGTCGTTAGCTAAGTCAGCAAATGTGGGAGACTCTTTTGTTACTTTCCACATCAACAACGCCCTCCACTGCTTCTCAACGGGTCCCTTCCTCCTGAATTCAACAGTCATTTCCCATACTCACCACACTTTCTTTCAAACTCCTTCTAGTAGCTTCCTTAAGGTCCATTATGCTTCCAGCAATATCTATTCCAACAATCAACACCACATATTTTAGGTTTTGTTTTGGCAACAAGCTGCTTCCACGCACCAAACTCTGTCCTGTTTATTAATGGATGCAAACTTCTCCAAGTTTAGTGTCATAAATTAATAATCATTTTATGACACTCAAGGCTTTTGTGGCTTAGGAATTTAGACGTAGCACGGCAAGGATGCCTTGTCTCTGCTCTATGATATCTGGAGACTCAGCTGAAAAGATTCAACCAAACTGGAGTAATTTGACCAGCTAAAGGCTGGAATGGTGAGCACCTCTTCACTTAGGTGTAAGGTGTCGGGGCTGGAATGACACCGACATTTGGCTCAGTTGGACTTGACCCAAGCACCTACAAGTAGCCTTTCCTAGATGTGGCTTGGGATTCCACCAGCACGAGGGTAGTCTGAATTCTCACATGGAAGTTAGAGACTCTGGGAACTAATGTTCCAGTAAAGAGTGAAAACGTACAGGCATGTCAGCACGTAGCTTTGCAGGAACACGTGGCCTCATTTTTGCCTACTCCTCTCACAGCGTTCACAAAACGGGCCAGATCAGGGGAGCCTGGGTGGTTCAGCTGGTTAAGCGTCCAACTTCAGCTCAGGTCATGATCTCACAGTTTGTGGGTTCGAGCCCCGTGTCGGGCTCTGTGCTGACAGCTAGCTCAGAGCCTGGAGCCTGTTTCAGATTCTGTGTCTCCCTCTCTCTCTGATCCTCCCCTACTCACACTATTTCTCTCTCTCTCTCTCTCTCAGAAATAAATAATACCTTTAAAAAAAAAAAAAAAAGGTCAGATAAGAGCAGGGATATAGATCCCTGACTCTCAGCATCAGTCGCAGGCATATTTTGTACTCACCAGACACTCCATACTGAATTCCCTGATTCTTTTTAAAATGAAGTGCTTTTCAGAAGTTCAATGTCATATAGATTTCCCCTTTTGTGAAATGTCTATTCAAGGTTTATTTATTTTTGTGAGTTGTTTGCCACTTTGCTACTGATTTCTTTAGATTTATGTTAAAATTTAATCTAACTCCTTCCTATCCATTTATCTCTTATGATATATATATATATTTTTTTTAATCTCTTTACCCTGACTATTTAGCTATTTTTATGACATGTTTGGTCCATGTAAATTTAGTCAACCATTACTCAAAGTAAAAGTTCCCATTGTATTCCTTGGAAGCATTTACAATCTTCTTATACTTAATATTTTATAATTTCATGGATCTTTGATTAGGTGTATTTTTTGTCACAGGCATTTGATGAACACATTCATTCTGAAGCATTTAGTTTTTGTAATGCTCTTGTATTTTTGTTTTAATGGTCCCTTCCACGTTCTCTGTTTTAATGAAATATTTATTAGTACTGTTTGAGCCCCTGGGTTGATCTTTCACTCCTATTTCTCTTTCCCTCTTTCTTTCATGATTTTGAATGGATTATGAAAATTATTTTCCAGAGCATCTATTTAAACATTTTCCAGCATTTTTTTTAAACTCTAGAGGATTTCTTTTATGTTTTCTGTTGTTTTTTTCAAAACAGTCAATTCTTGCTTTATGGACTGAACATGTATTTAGATGTTTCCTTGCATACAATTTAACTTTTTCTACCACGTGTTTTTCCTGCATTTCAGGGTGGAAAAAAAAGAGGTGCTTGACAACTCTGAGTTCAGCATGGGGCTTTTCACTCCTGAGTGAGCTTCACTGAGGATGAGGGGTAACAGAAGCCAGAAATTAGAAGCCTTTGTCCTTACACACCCACACACCAGAAATCCTGGAGGTTAAGTATGTGCATGCATTTTTTCATCCTTTCCATTACTGGTTGCTAAGCCAAACCCAGTATTTGCAGACAGTTTCATTCATATATACTTACTGCCTGGCTATTTGGACAGCTAGACCCTCTGAGTTTTTGTCATACAGACTTGCTCTTTCCTGATCATATCCTGTTCCTCACATTTTTCTGGTCTTCTATATTGGTCACCATTATTCTCCCTGCCCATTAGAAACATAGTGAAATTTTTGGTGTATTGCTCTTCTCCTTTCATTCTCTTCTGAATTGAAGACATACACTGTTTTGATGTCTTTACTCTCACTTAGTGGAATCTTGATAGAGAAAAGCACGCATTTAGTCTTCATCTATACTGGGAACTTCAAAGTCCTTTCTGACTGAGGACCTAAGACCCCCTGGGGAGCACTGGAGAGGGAGCAGACTCCTAGTTGCATCTTTGTAAACCCTGGCAGTGGAGATTAGATAAAGTACCGGAGTTAAAGAATGGAACGCAGGATGGGGACAGAAAAGGTTTTGAAAACATTGCAGAGTGGTTTTATTGTAATAGCTGCTTGTCTCAACCTGAGTAATCAAATTGCGTCTGTTTATGGAGGCAGCTGTGTTATGAAAGCACTGACTTAATCCTAATCAACTTTTATAGCTGACATACAGTGTAACATAATAGAAAGGAATTAAGTCTGTGCTTGCCGCAGCTTACCTGAGTGCTTGTGGACCCACGCCGCTAACAGGATCTGTGCATGCATCAGGGATGGCGCCACCTGCTCCGTGAACTCTCGGACACCCTATCGCCCACAATGGACGGAAGGCTAAAATGAGGAATCTAAGCTGTCCTATCACTGCTTTACCACCAGAAATAAATAGTAGGAGTAAAGCCTTGTATTTTGTCAACTTGTCACTCAGGTAATAGAAGAAGGCTCTGAGCCTGAAGATGTGTGACAGGGAAGAGATGGATTTGGGCAGGTAAGAAGATATGGTGGTGAGAGAAATGTGTATGCTTAATTAGTATGCAGCAAGCCGTGGAACGCAAAAAGGGCCGAGATAAAATTAATGGCTTAAAAAATTCTGGGAGCAGAAAAAGCCATTAACCATTATGCTCAGAAACAAATAAGTGCCTGCTGCAACCTCCCTTATCTGGGTGAGGAGGCGAAGGATGTGCTGGGAATAGCAACATGGAAGAGACCATCTCTTCAACTGAAAGAAACTAAGTATCCAGACTTGCCAAATTCCCCTAGAAATTTTTGTAAAGAGCACAAACATCTTCTCTTCAGACAGAAGTGCTTGGGGCCATACTGATATCATTTCCCATCACGGAGTATTTAATGGAGACTGGAGGAAGAAGCAATCATCACTCGGTACCAGCTGCAATTCTTTAAGGCTGGCTGATATAAGGACCCTCTACTAATACGTGAAATACCCACTAATGTCACAGTCTCCTATTTGGAAATGTGCCTCGTGCTATTCTTTATGATGAGAAGGAGCAATGTGGACGAGGTAATAGAATAATTTCATAAATCATGAAATGGTTGGCGAAGGCACTCATAAAATACTCACAAATAGAATAGTTTTAACCTGGAAAACTCATTCCTGCCCATGTTCAGGTAATGTTTCATCTGTGGTTTGTTTAATTGCCAAACAGGTATGAGTGCCAGCAGCTAAAGACATGAATGGTAAGATAAACACAAAAGAAATGTTAGTGGATTACAATTATCAATCAGCTTTTACTAAATGAAACTGAATAGGAAAGACCCTTATTATGTACTTGGACTAACACACACACAAAGTACAATTAGGGGCTGTGCTTTGCACCCCAGATGTTACTGCAACATGTACTGGTTACTTACGTAGCTAGACTGAAAGCAGGGGTGAGCAAACGATGGCCTGCATGCCAAATCCATCCAACAGCCAATTTATACATAAAATTGTATTGACTATTGGCATATCTTTCTGTTTATGTATCATCCCCTGGGGGAAAATGATGGACTTTTTCTTATAAGTTTGGTGTCTGGACAGTTAGTGGAAGTCCTGCTCTTCGGTGGTGAGAACTTACTGGAAGCATCGTTTTGATGCATATTTTAACAGGAAGAAACTAGATGGTGTCCAAAAACAAGATACCAGAATGATATAGAGGTTAAAAATAACATTGCCAATTGTGGCTGAAAGAAAAAAACAAAATTGGAGGTGTTTTCCCTCAAGAAATATGGAGGGAACTGTTAGGTAAGATAATTTTGACAAAGAAATTGCATCACCTTTTTGGGGATGTATCACATGGAGGGATGACTTGTTCTAAACTTGGGAAATGTTAAATGTAAATCTAGAGATTATGAGTTTTACAGCAAGACATACTTTGACTAAAATCAGCCAGAACGGTCAAATATTTAGAACTGATTGAAAATGAAAAGGGTTGTTTCTGCAGAGAGCACGTTTTCCTGCACACAGGTCATTTTGCAGAGGGATGGCCTGGCCAGTAGCAATCAGAAAGTCACAAATGTCAGGGTGCTCAACGCTCCTAGACTCCAAGAAAAAACTTGTCCTTGAGCTACAAGCAGATACAAGAATTCCTAATTAGATTATATTTATATTTATTCTATATATGAACATACATTCTGAAGCTATTAATTTGTAAAATGTAACCCAAACAATGATGTTTCCCTTTTTTGATAAAGTAATTTTAAAGTAGCCTTTCCCTCCCACTACTCGAAGGTTTATATCAGATTTCTTTTTCATCCCCTTCTGATCTCAGCTCTGCTCATCTCAAATTTGGTTCATTTGATGAATAATCTTCTCATTTGGTGCATTAAAAATGTAAACATGGGGCTTTTAATGAATACTATTTTTTAATGTTTTTTTTTATTTCTGAGGGAGAGAGAGAGAGCGTGAGCAGGGGAGGGACTGAGAGAGGAGACACAGAATCAGAAGCAGGTTCCAGGCACAGAGCCCGATGCGGAGCTTGAACCCACAAACTGTGAGATCATGACCTGAGATGAAGTAGGACGCCCAACCGACTGAGCCACCAAGGCACCCCTAATGACTACTATTGTTAAGTAGTTTTAGGGAAACGGCCACTGTATCCACACGTAAGTGTAAGATGAAACATAGACTTAACTCAGGGGATAAACAATCTGACTGTTTTATTTTAATAAAAGAGAGTATATTGAATTTATGTGAGAGCCAAGTCCCTGGGAATCTCTGCGGATCTCCAGCTAAGAACAATATAGTGTCAAAAATAACAAGAAGCCTTACTGGACATGATTTACGGACCTCTGAGCCCACTGCAAGAGTCCCCCCCACCACCACCACCAAACTGTAGGGGATGAATGGTCCATTTGTTTTCCTCTTAATGGTACTGAAGAGGAAACCATTTTTGTGCCAATGTCTTCAAGCATGGCACCAAACCCTACAAAGGTAAACTGTGTACATCTGTTATCATGTAAGAAAAATACTGTTTTTAAGGGCCACCTGGGTCGCTCAGTCAGTTAAGCGTCTGACTTCGGCTCAGGTCATGATCTGACAGGTCGTGAGTTCAAGTCCTGCATTGGGCTCTGTGGTGACAGCTTGGGATTCTGTGTTTCCCTCTCTCTCTCTGCCCCTCCCCCCGCCTCAAAACTAAACAAATCTTAAAAAATACTATTTTTAAGTATTTGTAATTCAAGAGCTGAATGTGTCCTGATGGGTATATTTTTCAGTTCAGGCATTTTTAAAATAACTTCTGCTGTGTACTTTTATTTTCATTTGTACTTTAATATTTTGGTGTCCGTGGAAGGATCAGCCTTCTCTGTTTCTCCCCCAGAAATTTGTCTCCAATGCTGACATGAGCACAAAGACCTTATGTTCCATGTTGGGAAATACTTTGTGTCTTAAGAATAAAAATTTTCATTAGAGTTAGTCGATGCATCATGGATATTATCCTTCCTGGCAGGAGAAGCACAGAGAACAGACAATGTGTTGGGCTATGGTTCTCAAAGGAAAAATAAAGCTTTTCAAAATGTTAGTCATTGCCATGGTGGATGTTTCTTTAAGTCATTTTTACAACTTGTTTTGATGGATTATATGAATCCATATTGCATTACTTTTTCCTACGGCTTACTGTTAAAATCATATTCATAATATTAACTATTATTCATTGAGTGCTATGTACAAGCATTATGAACCAGGAAGTAATTTATAGTTAACCCTCCTCACAATCCTGCAAAGCAGAAATTATTATTCCACATTGTGGATGAAAAACAGGCTCAGAAAGGGTATAAATTGCCCACATCACAAAATTAGGAAGTGGTGAAGCCAAGATGCAAACAAGATCTGCCTGGTCACAGAGTCAGTGATGTTCTCTTTGGAACGGGCTGACTCTATAAGCCTTTCGGTTTTAAGTGAAAAGCACGCAATTTCACAGTAAAGAAGACACTTGCATAGTGAGCGGACATGACTGTAGGCGTGACCATAGTTATAAAAGAGCCTCCCTGGAAACTTGAAAATACGACAGTGCAGCTACCCACGAGGAGTAGAACTGCGTCCAAAAACCATGCACTCCACCTGCCTGGGCTTTCAAATTCATTCTGTCTAGATGTTCCTGCCTTACAATATTTGTATTTCTTTAGCTTTTCCTTGATAACTTTCAGATACTCTTCTGATGAAAACGTTTGTTGTTTTTTTGGTTTGGTTTGGTTTGGTTTGTTTTTTTGTTTTTTGTTTTTTAGAAAACCTAACCTTAGATACAGCCTCAGGCAAAATTGTGAATTGCTGGCTAACAAAAGTAGGTAACATTTTCACTAAATGCCATAATATTAAACAAAATGCCAAGCGCTATTCTTCACATGAAGTAATTAGCTTAATTATCACAATTCTGTGTAGTAGGTATGATCACTTGCCATTTAAGTGATCATTTTACAGAATCACAGTTCTGGCGGTGAGGGAAGCAAACACGAAATCATGGTCTGTTAGGTGAATGCATGGAGATCACACTGGAGGTATTTTACGATTCCCTCCATGACACGGAGCCTGATTAGAACCTCACACAGTGTTCCATCTACACTCCCCGCTCTCCCCACCCACACCCCCCACTCCAAGACAAACCAGCTCTCTGTTGCCGTAACCTTTCTCCCGCGCTGTCCTCCTGACTGAGGGGGAACCTCATCTTCTGAACCCACACCTGTGCGTGGAAACTGCTGTGAGGGTCTCCTGCCTGGCGTCTGGGGCCTTTGCAGCCGATCCTGGCAGCCGGTGGTCACCCTCCAAGTGTCCCTCCAGGTCCTCCTGTGTCCCCCCTGGTGTCCCGTAACAGCTCTCATTGCACTGTTGCCAGCAATGTCGTGTGGTCTCACTAATTGTCCAAAGTGCACATGGATCTTGAGCATCTTTTTAAAATCCCTTTGTGTTATTGTGGGGAGATATCTATATACCAGGACATGTGCCTCTGGACACGTCATCTGAGGTAGCTCTCGGTCATGTGCCCAGAAGCCAACAGATGTGGGGCTGGGGGAAGGGGACATCAGGAGTGCTGCTCAGTGGGCATGGAGTTTCAGTGAAAGGGACAAGGAGTCATGGGCATATGGGTGACACGGCCATGCTGTGCCGGGGAGCTGTGACTTGTTCCTCTGGTGGGGACCTATTTCCCTGTTTCTCCGTGTGCCCTGCTACCGCGTGCGGGGAGCACATGTGTGGAAACAGCTGCCTTCTCCATCTCAGGGAATGACCCTCACCCATGGGCCCAGCCAGGGATCTTGCAGACCTTTCCTGAGAATGACTCTTCTTTTGGTTTGTGTGTGTCATTTCCCAGCTAGAGAGCTTCTTCTCCAGACTCTGCCTCCAGCCACCCAGCCCTCCGCACCCCAGGGCCTGTAGAGTGTCACACTCTGCCCCTGACGATGCAGGAGCCATGACCCTGGGCTCACGCTCAGGCCCCTCAGTCTCTCCCCTGGGGACACGAGCAGGTGTTCTCCTCTACATGCCCATGTGGCAGTTTCTGTCTGTCCAGTCACAACTCATGGCCACAGCCCCTCCACTTCTCTGTTCTCTGTGCTGCTGGCGCCCAAGGGGAGCTAGGCCCTGCGTCCCCGGCAGTGTCCTGGGCCAGCAAGGCAGGGGGGACAGTCCTCGGCCCCCCACCCCCACTTCTGGAACACTGAACGTTCACTCTGCTCCTGCCTGTCCTCCCGCAGGACAAGCCGTGAGTGGGGCTGGGCCAGGTTGGAGACCCTGCTGCTCACAGGACTCTTGCCTGGCCCTGACGCACCCTCCCGGCTTCCTGAACTTCCGTAGAGTCTTTGTGCCTGTGTACTGTTGTTAAGTTCTTGTTTCCGCAGAATCACGAGGGGTCATCATTTTGCTGGTGTTTCTGCTCTGGGTTTGGGGCATCTTGAACAGCATCGTCTTCTTCAAGCCCAGCGCCCTGCTGGGTACACAGCTGGTGGTCAATAATACTTGCCTCCCACTCTGAATGAAGCCATCTCAATTCAGGCTTACAATATCAAGCTAGTTTCTAAATCATATAAAAATATATATATTTTAAATGGAGACATGGGTGCCTTGGCACATTTGTGTGTTTCTCTTCCAGACAGTGGACTTCAGGCACAGTGTCTGCAAATCCAGTGTGTGAATCCTGGCACCCAGGATAGCACTTAATGCAGACGTTTCTGGGTGGAAGCATTTATTTCTGTCGAGTGAAAAGTGGCCAGAAGCCATATGTGGGTTTGAAGTGTATGAAGTGTCACTAAGGTCACTAACAGAATTTTAACTTTTATTGAAACTTTATTATTGTGAATTTGATTTTAAACGCCACTTGTGGCTAATGGTTGGGGCACCAGATGTGTAGGCCTGGGTCAGAGCTGGCCTGGCTCCCTAAACATGCGATCTGAAAATATTTAAGCTTCACTGATTTCTCCTTCTCTCTTGTGCGAAGGGACCTAGGGAGGTACAGTGAGGTCCTGCCTCCTCCAGGCCCAGATGGTTTTATTTTGCTTTGTTTTTTTACCTTCCTTCTACATTTTTCTTCTGTTTTCCTGGCTGTATATAAGCAATGGTTTGATCCTTCTGTTGTTATTATTCCATGGTGTTTAAATTTTTATTTCAAGGCAAAAAAATGTATGTTTATTTAGATCAAGTAATACTACAAAGCTGGAAGAATAATTGAGGTTTGTCTGCAACTACTTTGCCACACCCCCAAGTTACACTACTTTAAAGCATCTACTTTGAACTCCTCTGGCTGTTTCTTCTGATATTTCCCTTCGCATATATAAAATGTGCTTAACTTTCTCCATTTTACATATTATCCCTTATCCTTTTTGTGCAGGTGAGGATCTAGCTTATGTCTACGACCTGACCTGAACCCACGATCCCTCCCTCCACACATGTTTCCCTGGGCCCCTTTCTGACATAATTGTCTCATAATTTCTGTTAAATCGGAGTTCAGTGTTTATATAAATAAATCTGTATAATCATGCTCAGCACTGAAGAGAAAGTGCCCGTCACCTCTGTGGATGCCCTGGAGCAGGACTGGCTTCTCTCTGCCTCTTCTGGTACTTTCCTCTCAGGGAGGGAGTGGTGACGGTCTAATGCGAGAGTTTGGGTGGAAACGCAGGAAGATCTGCCCCCCCTCGCCCCCACTTCATCCCATTAGGAAAGAACTTGCTCTGGGAGTGACCTCTCTGCCATGTGGTTTTTGGTTGCAGCCCCAGCAAACAGAGGAAGCCTGTAGGTTTCAGGGATGAAGTCACATTTGGGGAAGGGATCCCATGCGGTGCTTGCCAGGGCCTGTGGCTGGGACCCGAGCAGGGCTCTGTGGGCGCGTGGAGAAGAAGGTTACACTGCGCACATGTGATGTGGAGCGCTGGGTCTGGATGAGACTGTGAACCGCGGTACTTTGACTTGCAGCTTGGACAGCACCAATGTTATAGAAATGGAGCTGTGTGTCGGAGCTCCAGGCCTCAGCAAAGTTTCAGGGTCTGTGCAAACTCTGATAGGTACCCAGGTTATGGGGGCACAGGTGGTACTTTTGACAAGGGATTTAACTTCTCCAAGCATCAGTTTCTCTTGCATAAATTACTGAAAATGAGTCTACTTCACAGAATTCATAGACCTGTTAGGAGGATCCAAGAAGATAATGAAATAAATTAGCAGAGTATCTGACATGTAGTCGGTTCTTAATATTTAGATGCTAACGTTGCTATCTCGTAAGAAATGAGGACAGGCCAGTCAGGCTGCAGGATGCGTGGCTCCTGCAGGCACAGGAGGGTCTGCTAAGACAGCTGAGAGCATGGCTGGGCCCGACGGAAGCTGTAGTCATTGCTACAGCTGATCTGTGGAATGCAAGACGTTATAGTGACTGTTTCAGTCTGTAGAGTTACAGACTGAATTATGTGCCCTGGAAGTGTGCGTGTTGAAGCCCTGGCCCTCAGGACAGCTATGTTTGGATACAGAGCCTTCGAGGAGGTAATTAGGCTCAGTGAGATCACAAAGGCGGGGACCTAGCCCGGTAGGGGTGCTGAAGAAGAGACTCAGGGAATGACGGGTACATGACAAGGTCACGTGAGGGCACAGCACGAACATGGCCTTCTGCAAGCCCTGTTGGTCTCTTGATCTTGGATCTCCAGGTTCCAGAGCTGTGAGAAAATACGTTTCTGTTGTGTGAGCCACGCAGTGAGTGGTGTTTTATTACGGCCGTCCACGCTGACCAGTACGTGTACTTTTTCAGCTTGAAACAGAATGTGACTTCATCACTTTGGACCATCCACAGTTATCTAACCCTAGTCTCAAAGGTCACATTCCTTTGACTGTTTAATTATTGATGAGATCAGTTTAACTCTTCCTACAATGTTTTAGTATCATGGTGTATTTGTTCTGTGGGAAAGAAATTGCATTTCCTTTTATAGATAATTGTGATGTTTTTATCTCGTTGCTCTGTCCAGAAAAATGTATCAGAGAAGGACATTAATAGTGATGGTACTAAACTATTATTACAATAGTATAGACAAATAGTTTGTGTTTTAAGACTGAAGGTTTTAACTTGACTGAACAGGCATCCTGTACTTAAACACTATTTCTTTTTATTAAACACTCACACACACTCAATTACTTAATAGGGAAGCATAAAGGGAGACTGGATGTGTGTTCCTACATGTGGTGAATTTGTTTAAGTAGGAAAAAATTTTAAATGCAGAATATACTTAATTTAAAATGTAAACATATATGTAATAACACATTTAATATTTGTGAAACTTTACTATATTCCTCATGAAAAAAACACATCTAGGTTTGTGAAATGAGTGTAATTATCACAAAATGAATGAAGAAGTAGAGTAAGAAGACAGTGAGTGTTTCTCTCCCTGAAAAAATTTCAAACTGAAGTTCTGCTGTGAGAACACACTTCCCACTGGTGAAAGTATATTCCTGACATGCCCATCTTATATATATATATTTTTTAGCATGGATGACATTCTAACTGGCCTTAATTGTAGGTTCCTAGGTTAATGAAAACACAATCCAAACATAAGCAGAGTGAAGAGAAACAAGGGCAAAATATTTTGAAATTCAAATAACAGAGGGGGAGAGAGTCACCTGGTTCTGGACGATTCACACTTTGCCTGTAAGGGATGGGAAGTGGGGATATGGAGCCTCTATTAATGTCTGATAGTCTTCTCAGGACTTTATTAAATTACATATTTTTTCCTTACATGGAACCATGCCACAGAGAGAGTGCTGCATCCATAATTAAGAAAGTGGTGCCCACCCTCCTACATTGTTGGTGGGAATGTAAACTGGTGCAGCCCCTCTGGAAAACAGTGTGGAGGTTCCTCAAAAAATTAACAATAGAACTCCTCTGTGACCCAGCAATAGCACTGCTAGGAATTTACCCAAGGGATACAGGAGTGCTGATGCACAGGGCCACATGCACCCCGATGTTCATAGCAGCACTCTCAACAATAGCCAAAACATGGAAAGAGCATAAGTGTCCATCAACTGAAGAATGGATCAAGATGTGGTTTATCTATACGATGGAATACTACATGGCAATGAGAAAGAAGGAAATCTGGCCATGTGTAACAACATGGATGGAACTTGAGGGGGTTATGCTGAGTGAAATAAGTCACGCAGAGAAGGACAGATACCATATGTTTGCACGTATAGGAGGATTAGGAGGAACTTAACGGAGGACCATGGGGAAGACAAAGGGGGAAAATAGTGGTGGGAGGCAAACCATGAGAGACTCTTGAATGCTGAGAACAAACTGAGGACAGATGGGGGGGAGGGGTTGGGGGGTGATGGGCATGGAGGAGGGCACTTGTGGGAATGAGCACTGGGTGTTATATGGAAACCAGCTTGACAATAAACTATTAAAAAAAAAGAAAGAAAGAAACTGGTGCCCAGTCTTGGGTCCACCTTTACCCAGCTGATGGTTTTGAATGAGCTGTTCCTCTAGAGGCTGAAATGCCTTCAAGTGTAAGAGGAAGGAAACCATTTCTATGACCTTTAAAGAATTCTAGCCTCTAGCAACAAATAATGCTCTTAGTCTTCATCTTCTATTCTGATAATATTTCCTCTGTAAAATCTCACAACGGCACCTTGTGAGACTGGAAGGACTACATTCTGAAACTAGTCAGTTTGCTCTAGAACTGGAAGCAGACAGTCCAAAGTTGCTGAAAAGTTAGTTCCCTAAGGAAAGCAACATCAAATAAATTTTGTAGTGCTTCTAATTTTCACCTTTATGCAAAGGCAATTTTATTATCGTGATAAGAAAATATTCCCATTATATCAATGCGAAGCTCAGGGAAAGACAGGGATTGCTCCTTCGGTTAACTCTGTCGTCCTCAGTCATCTGAAGAAAATGAAGTCAGCGGCACAAGGGAACACGGGTGATGGGTTCAGGCAGGTACAGTGTAAGTAAGCTGTGGACGTTTTCAAAACTATGAACACTTGTGCAGGACGTCTTTCTGTTGGGTCTTCTTCTGCTTCCGTTCTATCATCTTCTACTCTTCCTGAGACAAAGAACAGAGACAGGGAGGAAAAGGCTTTGAGTCCTAACTTCACCTCTACCTTGTTTTCAAGCTTTCGTCCTACAGACAATTTATGCCAGTTCTTACTTCCCTCACAGGCATACAATAAAGGTTAACGAGGTGTATGAGTAAGGATAATTTACATTATTTCCCCACAAGTCTGGCTCCTGGACTTGTCTCTGGAAATACTATCGGTATAAACTTTGTCAAATACAAATACTATTGTATGTGAGAAGGGGAAAAATTCTCTACATTTGAGAAATTTATTACTAATTAATAGCTGACCATGCCCCTTAGATATGGTGAAAGTTTACCCCTTTATTCCTTTGTGAAAGGAGAAAACTCACGACAAAAATGACGTGACTAACGCAGCTATTATAAGTGTTCGTCTAGTACATGACTATTCCCCAAAGCTCCCAAGTAGGGTTGACACATCTGAATACTCCATGAAATGGAAAAAGTAACACCAAATAAGCCATACACTGAAAACAATATAAAAATTAAAGACCAAAACCCAAATCCAGGTATTCTAGACTTCAAGGATGATTTAGCTGACTTCCCATAGCTGAGTCACTTGACTTCTCTGGCTCTTACCTCTCAAATGGGAATAATTCTTTACATGGCTGAAGGCAAGGGGGCTCTGAGTCTCTCTGTGGGTTTCATTCTATGGTTATTTGTGTCCATAAATCTGCAAGCCTGGCTCTTCACCTTGTAATTGTAATGATTATTCACTCTCTTCTGCTGAGACTGTTCAAATATTGATTTCAACCTCTTTATTTCCTTGATTTTTCCCCATAATCAAAAGAAAAGAAAGAAGAAAAAGAAGGAATGCTTGTCCATCTCGGATATTCACCTGATTTGCACCAGAAAAGCAGTGTTGGTTGTTAAAAATGAAATTCCTCTGTTCTGGCAAGAGTTCCAGCCACATCAGAAACCTCTCCAGATTCCCCTCCCCCCAGCCCCCAACCACCACTTAGCAAATCCTGACGGGGCCTGGGGCCTTTAGAATGACATTTCCTGTTGGTTCTGACTGGCCAGTGCCAGCGCTGAATGTCTTATCACGTATTTGAAAATTGCTCAGGCCAGAAAACTTGAGAAAATTAAGGCTTTGAGAAGTGCATTTTTCCAAGTTAACAAAACTAACAACTGGTGAGCTTGATTCTCACTCACCGGTGTTCTTTACCTTGATGTAAACAGGCATGCCTCGTTTTATCATACTCCACCGTGCTGGGCTTCACGGATAGCGTTTTTGTAAAATAGAAGATTTTGGCAACCATGCGTTGAGCAAGTCTATCCGTCCGTGTTTCCGTGACACATATGGGGAATCTTTGCAATATTTCAAGTTTTTCCTATTATTTATTTGTTCTGCTGGTCTTCAAGTCCCTGTTGTCAAATATTTCCACTGCACAGAATGTTAAAGGTATTTTTCTTTGTAAGTTACCATCTGCTAAAATTAAGTCACTTAAAATTATATTTCTTATCATTTATTAACAAAATGGATATGTTTTAAAAAATGAATTAGCAAATAAGCAATCACTGGCTACAGTTCATGTAACAAAGCTTTTACTTGGTCATTTTAGCTACAAAATCCTATCATCTGAAGGTCAAAAGACACATTTGGAAGGTACAAATACCAAGTCCAAGACCAGGCAATTGAAAATTATAGCCACACACAATGCCCAGTGTGACATTTTGGATGTTAAATGCAATACAATTCATTTGAGATTGGATGGCCATTGTCAATTCAGATCACTGTTTGATCTGCAATTTATATTGAGATGAAGCAGGAAGAATTTTTCTGCCTCAGCTTCTTGGCTTTTAACACAATGTTTCACAGATGTCTGACCTTTGGGTTCTAATTCGATAATGCGGCTTCCTTTGAACAAAAGCCTAAAAGCTGATTGTCAGACAGAAGTTGTTTTTCAAAGAATGATCCCAAATTGTATACAAAAAAAGATACCATGTATTTTTTTTATTATCATTAAATGCCAATGCATGTCAAACATAGTTTCTCCAGGGAACATTTCAAGAATAATAGATAAGTATAAAATGTTAAAAGCAGTAATTGATTTCTTTTTAAAGTTTAATCACTTCAGAAAAATGTTTACTTCTCTTTGGGAGGTGTTTTCATTCTTTATCACTGTGGTCACTTTTTCTGGAAGCTTCATAGCACACATTGTTGTCACACGGGCTCACGGCTCCTTTTCCATCTGTGTTATTTCTATTCTGCATCATTTGTCTGCACACTCAAGTGTTAGGATTGATGCCTTCACACCTGCTCCTCTGCAGCCTAGCCCTACAGTAGCTGACCCGCTGAGCTCTGATCGCTTTCCTAGCCTCCTCCTCACACATTTCCAGACTGATTCACAGGAAGATGGGGAAAAAGCCATTTTCTATATTTGACAGCTTTTTATCAACTAGAACTAACCAATATCCTCAATATGAGTGAGAGCAGTTTGGTTTTTCAGCCCTTAATGCAGTGTTCCTGTTGGTATCAGTGTATTTAAAATTATTTTAAGTTTATTTATTTTGAGAGACAGCGAGCAAACAGGGGAGGGACAGAGAAAGAGGGAGAGAGAGAATCCCAGGCAGGCTGCGAGCTGTCAGCACAGAGCCCGACTTGGGGCTAGAACTCAAGAACCATGAGATCATGACCTGAGTTGAAACCAAGAATTGGACGCTTGACTGACTGAGGCACCCAAGGACACCCATGTCAGTGTATTTGCACAGCTGTAGTCCTGAGCGGCTCTTATCTACTCTCTTACTTGGTAAAGGGCCTGAAGGCAGCAGGGGGCCATGTCTTCACTCTACTTCTAACATCCTTCGACATAAGTGGACGTTCCCTTCTCGCTATTTGCGTGCTCTCCTGTTGTTTTACGGGAGTATCTTCTAACCCCATTGTTAGTTGGTCTTTTGATCCCCTTCCTATCTGTTCAGATATATCTTACCTTGGACTTGGCAAAGATTCCTCACCCAAAGAGGTTCCTTCTTCTTCATCTTCCCCACTAGAAGCTGCAATGCTCAAAAGCCAACCATCAGCAAAGGGTGAGCAGGTGACATAGTGTTCCACCCTCCCCACAGCCAGATGCTCTCGTCTGACCCTCCTAGAAGCTTCTCCCTGCTTGGGTTCTCCAAGTGACCCAACTCAGCTGCCATTTCCCTGCATCTGTTCTGTCCTCGACCTTGAGCCCACTGCTCCCTGTGTGCATTCCTTCTGTCTTTCCGATCTCTCCCCGACTTCAAACTCTTTCCTCCTATCCCACATCCTGCTGCCACATTTCCTTTGCTGTGCTACCCAGATAGCTGTGCCCCACAAGATGCCACCACACTCGTGCCTGCATGAAGTCCACCCTCACTTACGCTGATGTGTGTGCTTCGCTCCTGCTAACTTGCCCCTTTCAAAACCTAAATGGAGATAGTCCTCAGACTTCTGTGTCTTGATCACAGATCCTCTTGATTAGCTTTGGTGCAGAATTTATTTATGCATAGAAATGACAAGTCCACTTCCTTCTCACTATCTTCCCCCTGTATCTTCCCCAACCGAACTCAAGTCTCCATGTTTTCTATGAAGCATTTCTTATCCTTAGCTTTCTGTGCTGAGTCATCATCACTTTTCCCTGGTGGACTGATGATACACCACCACTTCCCATCAGCATTCATCCCCCCTTAACAGTCCATCTCCAAACTGTGACCGTCCAGGTAAGAACTAGACCCTTAGTTGACATTCCAATTATCCATCTCCATTTGTTAATATCTTCTGTGTTTCACATGATTTCTCGCTGATGTGCGTGTGTGTGTATGTGTGTATGACAGATCTTTAGTACAGTTTTATGCTCTATTCTCTAAGATTTTTCAAAGTTTATATTAATTCTGTTTTTATATGTGAAATCCCATTCATAGCTTGTTTTTTAATCATCCACATGTTTTATGCAGATGACAATTCTTATGGATCTCCAAAACACTGTAAAGGCACTTCTAAATTCCACAAACTTCATAAAACCAAGTCATAACGCTGGCAATGAAGATGCAAACAAGTTTTATCTGCATTCAAGGAGCTCATGGTGCACTGGGATTATGGGAAAGTACATGAGATAGTTCTCTCTATTTGGATGAGAATTGCAGTGGACATAGGCAGAGGACGTTGGGGGAAGCCAGAAAAGAGCACTAAGTGCAGCCAGAGGGGTGAAGCGCCTGGTTCTTTGGTTAGTTCCCTGAAGACAGAGATTCTGACTGCCTACTGTGCCCCGTCCTGGTGATTCACGGTGCACACTGAAGGTGCCTGAGAAATAGCAAGCGGGCAAGTGAATACATAAAATGACACACATGCAGATTTCTGGAGTGTGCATAGTGGTTAGAACTGTGTCCAACACCAGCAAATCAGCAATGGAGAGGGCCCTGAGGGTTAGGGGGCCGCGGGAAGTTTGCAATGACACATTTGCCGTGTAGCTCATCCCAGTGAATACAAAACTCATGAAATGAATTCAGGTAGGAAAGTGATATGGTCAGGTATCTATTTTAGAGAGTAATTCTGACCTGCCATGTGAAAAATGGTTGTGGTTGGTAGAAAGGAGATGCAGAGGAGGCTGTGAAGACCCTTGGGTGCTCAGGTGACCCAAAGAGAGGGCATGGCGGCCGGATGGACCGGACTCAGTGGTGGAAAGGACCTCCGTCACCCTGAGTGATGAGTATGCAGGGAATGAGTCTGGGGAAAGGAAAATCCAGATTCGTTGTCCCTCTAACTTTTTCTCAACCTAGGGGTTTTGGCATGTTCTCTGGGGAATGTGCCAGAGGAGGGTCTGTTTGCTCCAGCCCTAGGCGAGCTCCCCAGGCTTTGTGGATCTCCTCCCTTCATGCACAGGGAGCCTCAGTCTGCATTCGGGCCCTGTCTCCCCGAGATGTTCCTTCCCACCTCCAGTCATGGAGAGCCGAGATTTCACTCTACTGTTTCCGGGAGGGAACCATGCCTAACCCTCCAACCCCTGTGCTCAGAGTCTCTCCTCCAATCCTTTCCCATTCCCATCCCTGCTTGGTCTCACTGACTTCAGCAGCAGATTTCTATGAGGAGTTTTCCCTATAATCATATCCGTTAACAGGATCCCTTATAACCAACAAGAGCAACCTCAAATGAGATAGGAATTTTTGGAGTTAACTACTCCAACTTGATTTCATGTTTCAGATAGCTGTTGACAATTACCAACTGTATGTATGTATGTTATTGGGGAGCCTGGAGGGCTCTGTGGGGTAAGTGTCTGACTCTTGCTTTCAGTTCAGGTCATGATATCATGGTTTGTGACTTCAAGCCCCGCGTGGGGTTCTGCACCGACAGCACAGAGCCTGCTTTGTTCCCTCTCTGCCCCTCCCCTTCACTCTGTCACTCTTTCTCTCAAAATAAATAAAGTTAACAATATATATTTATGCATTTAATTGGCCTCTGAGTTTCCCAGATATTTTACTGCTTTGATTTGGAGAGGGGTAGATGATTGCAATGTCCACTTATAGTCGGAGCAAGCTCTGGGGTATAGCCACTCTGTGAGTGCAGTTTCTCTGCTCTCACCATAAAGATGCTGACAAGTCTCATTGTTTTTCTCCTTAAGGGGCTCTTGGGTGGCTCAGTCAGTTAAGTGTCTGACTTTAGCTCGGGTCATGATCTCAGTCTGTGTGTTTGAGCCCCACATCAGGCTCTGTGCTGACAGCTCAGAGCCTGGAGCCTGCTTCAGATTCTTTCCCTCCCTCTCTCTCTTTCCCTCCCCTGCTCACTCTCTCAAAAATAAATAAATTTAAATTTTTAAAAAAAACATCGCAACAGTGTTCATCAAAAGGCAATACACAAATCAGTGATCACAATACACAAATCTGTGAAATCAGATGATTAACAGGCTGATGTTCCAACAGTAGTATTCAAGCAACAGCAGGAATTCACAATTAACATGCCAAGAAATCTCTTTGGACTGAATAATACATTTATAGAGGAAAAGGACATCAGTTTAATCAGGTGGGATGTACTTGGATAATAGATCTATGTATACTTTTGAGTGAGTCATTTCTAACTCCAGAGAAGCTGAGAACAAAATTTTCACATTATTAACTTTTAAAGGCAAGAAAGGACATTCTTGAGATTTCTTTCTAGGGGCATGTTGACAGAATTTCAGATTATGTGAAAATATAAATATTTGCTTTTATCTTCTTATGGAAATTCTAGCCGTGTTCCATTTCTAGCCCTTTGTAAATAAGGAAAATATGTAGTCAAGTATTTATCACATTTCTGTTTCTGGTGTATTTTTTTTCAGCAAATGAAAACAAATGGGTTTCATGTGATAGAAAATGCGCCTGCTTTCCAATCAAACAGAGCAAGTTGACAGTATTGATGCTACCAGCTGTGAACGGTTTTCTATCACATGCTTACCTGAGGGGGGAATACAGATAATAATAAGGAGAGAAGCTGCTGGGTTACAAATGGATTTTGGATCGAGATGCCATGTAGAATGATTCTCACCTGCCATGAGCAGTAGGGCCGATTGAGGACACAGAGAGGAGGTGCTGGCATTGGAGGAGGAGCCCTGGTATTCCCACGGGCAGCTTATTTCATCTCCCTGTGTTGTCTTGATGTCCTGACAGGCTAAACGTCTTTTCCTCCCCTTCCCACTTTTAAAGAATCCCAGAACAGACACGAGCTTTTGTTGTTATCCTAATTATGGATAAACATGTAAAAAAAAATAATAATAACTTGATAGCTTTAGTTTTACACCAGTAACTCTGATTCTTTTTAACCCTAAATTCAATAACTAGGGTGAAAGGTAATTATTTTTTTAAAAAGTACTTGGCTCTTCCTTACCTTTGATTTACATGTGCTGTGGCAAATTAGTCTTTCTTCCCCACAATGAAAGTCTTTGCTGAATGTTACTCCCAGGTCAAGACAAACACTTTGGAAGTAACATACTGGAGGGCAGCAGACATCTATTGTTTTAAAGGCAATAGGATGAAAGATTGTCCTTGGTCACCTCGGAAGAGAAACATTGTGGGTTTCTCCTCCAGTTCTGGGAAAAAGAGAAAAGGATACGGATGCTCTCAGTGAAAACGGAGGGTTTACTTGACATGTTAGTCAGCCTCTGCTCTCCCGGAATCTTCTACCATCGTATGAGCACTTCCTCCAAATGTCCCAGCCTCCCGGCTAGCTTCCATCTCACAGGCTACACTTTCGGGTCTTTGTGCTATGACTTCAGCAACAAACCTTGCAAAAAGTATCACAAAGAAAACCGCTAGTCAGAATGTCCTCTCGTTCCCTGAATTGCTAGCTCTACTTCTGCAGTGGATGTGAATGGCACCCTACCCTCAGAGTGCTAAAACATTTTTAAAGACTGGGTGCCTGCATGGCTCAATCGGTTGAGCATCCGACTCTTAGCTCAGCTCAGGTCTAGATCTTAGGATCGTGAGTTCAAGCCCTACATGAGGCTCTGCACTGGACATGAAGACCACTTAAAAAAATAAAATAGGGACACCTGGGTGGCTCAGTCAGTTAAGCATCCGACCAGCTCAGGTCATGATCTCCCAGCTCATGAGTTCGAGCCCCACATCAGGCTCTGTGCTAACAGCTCACAGTCTGGAGCCTGCTTCAGATTCTGTGTCTCCCTCCTTCTCTGCCTCTTCCCTGCTCACACACTCCCTCTCCTTCTCTCTCAAAAATAAATAATAAAATATTAAAACAAAATAAGTTAAAAACATGTTTAAAAGCCTAATACCTTCAGTTGCTTTTTTCTTGATCTTCTGGATGTTTGAGTCTTTATTCAGGACACGAGAACTATACAGACCTTAACCTTGATTATATACAATTGTGTCTGAGATTTTGCTTCTTCTAAGTTCCAGTACCCAAAGCCTCACTGCCCAGAAAACCCATCTGCCCTGAGTTTCTGCCCTAGGAGTTTACTGGTGAAGGATGTGGGGCTGGGGACAAGGTTTTGTTTTTCTAATTGGATTCGGTCAGTGCATCTGCTGCCATATTTACCTGGAAATACAGAGGCAGCCTTACAAATATTTATGCTAAGGAGAGGTCCATAAAAATTTGGCAATTATGTTTTCTATATTTACATGTTAATTTTTATGGGCTCAGTAAGTGCAGCTAATGGCTTTTTTTGGTCTAAGCTTTAATATAGAAATTTATTAGTTACATGAATGAAGTAAAATATAATTTAAAATAAAAGTCATGAATAACCCATCTGCTTACACTTAATTACCCACACACTTAATGTGAGTTTTTAATATTCATGTGTGTGTTTGCATGTGTTTGTGCAGAAATTAGAGAAAGTCAGTGTAGACCAAACAGAAGCAAATATTTAGAAGGAAGTAATGAGAAAGCCATGCATTTATTCTATTATTTCCTTTTATTTTTTCTCCTTCTTTTCTTAAATAGTTTATTGTCAAGTTGTTTTCCATAGAACACCCAGTGCTCATCTCAACAAGTGACCTCCTCCATGCCCATCATAGCCTTCCCCTCCCCCCACCCCCATCAGTCCAGTTTGTTCGCAGCATTCAAGAGTCTCTTGTGGTTTCCTCCCTCCCTCTCCACCACTATTTTCCCCCTTTGTCTTCCCCATGGTCCTCCGGTAAGTTCCTCCTAATCCTCCTATACGTGTAACATGTGATATTTGTCCTTCTCTGCCTGACTTATTTCGCTCAGCATAACACCCTCAAGGTCCAT